>NC_081861.1:119963581-120269653 GCF_963259705.1 Myotis daubentonii | reverse complement strand
ATTATATGTTTGAAACATTCCTGAGGAACATGGGTTGGAAATCATTGAGATAAACTATGCTCCTTCCTTGATGAAGTGACTTAATGGTATGCAACTAATTGGTTGCACAGCCTGGGTTAGAATTGACTGCTAATTTCTATGTTTTCCCTTTACCTAAGTGTTAGTGATATATATCATTATCATCTAGTGCAGTGCTGAGTTACACCACTCACTGCTTGATCTAGCTGCTTTGTTATTTAAATAGCAACAAAACAGGATCTTGAAGGTAAATACAGTAAATGTTTGTATTAGTATGGATTGCATCAGGAAAGCAGAAGCCACCCTAGGTTTTGTAAATTGCAAGAGTTTTAACTCAGTGAATTAGAGAACTGTAAGGCCATTGGAGGACAGAGTTCATGGAATCTGTCGTTGGAAGGGATGGAAGTCATTGTTTGTTATCAATGCACCTTTATGGGTGACTTACAGAAAGCACCATTCAGGAGCTTCCTCCGACTCCACATGGGCTATCATTTTTTTTTCTGTAACTGCTGTGGAGACTAATTGCCTAGCCTTGTCTTCAACCTCCCAGTAAAGTTCAAGAACTTTTGTTTGGCTGAATCAACTCTGGAGTACAGAGGGAAAGGTATCCCAGAACATTTAGTTACAGGTTTCCTCTCTTGAGACAGTGAAGAGTGCAAAGACACCAGGATGATGAGTTAACAAAAGGCAACAAACAATCCAGCAGAAAATGATGGCACTTAAAGCATCAAGCACAGTAAGGTGCTCAGTAAAGGATTAAAAAATAAATAGGTTACACAATCTGTATATAGCACCATGTGCCTACCACCCAAAGTCAGATCTTCTCCTGTCACTTCATATTAGGACCCCTGACCAATGTCACCCCAATAACATTAAAGAAAAAAAAGAGGATCAAAATGAAATGAAAAAAAAAGAAAAAGAAATAGGGCTAACTCCCAGGCCCTGTCTTGTTTCAAAATGAAAAAACAACAACAGGGCACTTTGGATTAATTGAGACATTTAACCTGATTAAAAACTTTCTAAACAAGAAAGGTTAGGTATTTACTCTAAAAGATATGATTAATGCATGTGCATGCATACATGTAAAAGCTAAAAAAGTTTCATTGTATTTTTTATTGTTTGTGTTCTTAACATTTTGGATTTTTTTTAATGAAAAATAGCTATTCAAGTAACATTCACAGGTTCTGGGGATTAGGATGTGGACACATTGGAAGGGTCATTTTTTCAGCCTATTATAGAACGTGTAGTTCCAATACTATTCTCTAAAATTGAAAAGTCTTTTATATTTTTCAAAGACAGAAAGTTCTCAGAGGACTAACCTTCTAAGTAGTTTCATGAATGTACACAGAAGTCCAGATCTGTATGATAAAGCAGTACATTATAATGTGGGCTATTTTGACTTGAGAGACATTTTACCTAGGCAAAAACAAACTTTTTTTCCTATGCAAGAATTATTACCAAGATATTTTCCAGTCTTGCTCTATCTCTAAGCTTCACCATAACCCTGGCTTTTTTAGGCCCCAGGACAAGGTAATTGATGAGTTGTGTATCTGAAGATGGCATGTGCCACGCAATGGGGGCCAGAAATTAGGTGTAGTTTATGATGGAAGGAGGCATCTCTCTCACATTGTATCAGTTAGCATGCTTTTGATCAAAGGAAGCAGAAAACCCGAATCAAGCTGGCTTAAAATATGACAGGAATGAGAAGATTTATTATTTAACCAACATGCACAGATGTAGGGTAGGCTTTAAGCATGGTTAATATTTTGAGCCAGACGTTTTGATAACATTAGTTCTCCAGCTTTATTCCTGTGATTGTTTTGGCTCTATTCCCTGCTTTCCCCTCGCACCACTCATTTGGTTTATTTTGGGATGATACAGATTCACTTGGAAGATACCACATTGTACACAGGAAGAGTTTCTTCGAACAGCTCCTCATCATATACAGCGAAACCCTCCTGTGACGAAGCTGCATCTGCAGTCCCATAGTAGCGTGTCTACATTTCCCTTAACTACCTTTATATTCAATCTTATGTTTGTTCTCTGTGTACACATTGATAATGGCCTGTTAACCAGGCATTAGCAAACTGGCCCACAGCCTGTTTTTGTGCAGCCCATGAGCTAACAATGTTTTGTGTGATTTTTAAAATAGGGTTGCAGAAGCAAGGAAATGAATATATGGTACAGACCTTACATGGCCCACAAATCCTAAAATATTTACTGTCAGGCCCTTTATAGCAAAGAGTTGCCAACCCCTGTGTAGGCTGCATTAGGATGCAAAAAAAAAAAAAGAAAAAAGAAAAGCCCCTTTATTTCCGACATATTCCTGTTGTGCAGAATGCAATTCTTTCTATGTAGCACTCTCATCTTTAAACAGTTCTGTACATCTACTCTCTGAGGCCAAGTGTTCCTTTTTTTGAGGTTGAGATATTCCCAGGATAGATTTTATTAATTTTGGAAAGGGAAGACTTGTAGGAAATGGTTGGTACAGAGAGACGAGATGAAAATTCTCAACAGTTTTAAAGGATCTGAGATTTGAAAGGACTTTAGAGAGCACCAGGTTCAGTTGGATCTTGTTATAGTAGTGGGGATAAGGCCAAGGGATTAGAAAGAGTTTGCCCAAGGGCATAGTTGTAACCATTAGGGCTCAGCATCATGATTTAGTACCACTTCCACCAACTGTCATTGCTTTTTTGATGCTGCATCTTTGACTTCAGCCAAATCAGTCATAGTCTCAGTGCTGTGTCCATGCTAGGACTGTCCCAGACTGCCTTCTTAACCTAGGAGTTTCCCAGAAGTCACAGTTACTGCTGGAAAGAGTGACCAAGAACTTCCTTAAAGAGGTTTTCTCTTTCATTATACTTTATTTTCTTTAGCCCATCTCATTTAATCCTTTTAAGATTTTCCCAGTCTTCTAATCCCCCAGTAGTTGTATTTCATTAGCCCTAGCTTCATGTAGATATCATTGGCTGCTTTCTAGGATGGCTTAGTGGTATTCTGACATTTATTTATTAAATAAAAGTGGTGATGCCTTGGCCTTTTTGCTCAGTGGTTAGAGTGTCGGCCGCACAGACTGAAGGGTCTTGGGTTTGATTCCTGGTCAAGGGTACATACCTCGGTTGCAGGCTTCATCCTTGGCCCTGGTCGTGGCATGTGTGGTAGGCAACTAGTTGATGAGTCTCTCTCATATCAATGTTTCTCTCCCTTTCCCTCTCCCTCTCCTTCTCCCCCTACCCCTCTCCCTCCCTCCCTTCCTCCCTCACTCCCACTGAGCCACACTGGCTGGGCCCAGTTTCTTTACAGTACTAATAATGCTTTGGTGAGGTCAATGAGAACTTGATGTATGTTAGGATATTTCTTTAAAAATGTTTTTATTTGATATTTATCAGAAGTGAAATTTCTATCAGAAGGCATGTATGTTTTTATGTTCTGCTGTAAGCTTCTCAGTGGGCATTCTGATCAGGCAGTGCCGTTGATGGAGAATAGCACAATAGCATGGGAGCTGGGAAAGATTTCTCTAAAGATGTTTAATATAGTAGTATCATTCTGATGCTTGCAGTATTAGTTGAATGTTGGGAAAATTAACTGCCCCTAAAACTTGAATATCTATGCAAATTTTGGAATGTGCCACTTCTTGTGGTGTTGACAAATAAGTAAATGTAAATTACTTTCCCTCCAAACTTCATAATTACCTACGTTTCCTCTTACTGTTCAAGAACGACATTTTACTCTTTCCACTCAAGAGGATAAGTTATGATGGTGGTGACATTTCATTTGAAAGCATACACCAGCATATTTAAGAATCTTTGATATTTTAATATATAGTATGTATTCAAATAAAGCCTCATATATTGAAAATGTACTTTTGAATAACCATGCTGGCTTTCTGATAATAATGAGTGAATAAATAATTGATTGTATTATTATGCTATTTTGAATATAATGGCAGTGACTCAATGAGGTTTATTTGCATTCCTGTAAACCTGTAGATATTTCAAGAATTATTTTTTGTAAATTATTTGAATTGGTAAGGCTGAATTGAGTGACATAAATTTAATATAGTAAGACATTTAAATTTCAGCTTCTCTGAGTACTAATACTGTGCTCCATCATAAAAATACAAAAAAAAAAAAACACAGAGAATGCTGAGGGAGAATGAGTTTGCATATATATAGGCACAAATCACCAATATGAACTGTCATAAAAAATCACCACTTACATTTATTGGTTTAAAATTATATATGTTCTTAAGAATGTTCAGAAAGTAGAATCTTATTTGAGTTGTCAGATGCAAAAATACATTAGTTATGCCCCTTCAGTTATTAAAGAACATTCATATCATTTTGGCTATCTCTATAGGTTAATGTATTGCATTTCACTTGGAAATATAGACTAGTGAACTTACAGAAATTCCAAGAATAGCCATTGGTACTAAAATGTGATCTTTTATTTCTGTTTATTCATGAAGTTTAACTTTAAAGGGATTCAGTGTATGTCAGAGTTATTTATTGAATTGGTCCTATAGACCAGTGCTCATCTCTAGATGTACTAAATAAAATAAAATAATCTGTCATCACAAAGCCTATAGCATGAAGGTGGTTATGAACAAGTAAAAGAAACTTTGTTTCTTAGAATAGATTCTTTAAATCTATCAAAGGCAGCGTGTGAGTACTGTGGCTGGACAATTATGTCACAGAAGTATTTGACCTAGATTTCCTTTTTTATTATAAGGAATAGCACTTAGTTTTTAAACTCAAGACTATTTACTATTTAATAAATGATCACTGGCTACATGTAAGATCGGTGCTGCCCAAAATACATGTGAAGATCTTTAACTTGGAGAACATTATGTTTAAATACAGTGTAATGTGTGTATAAGTGATAATATACTTTGTATATAAGCATTATATATGAAAAATTACATTATACCTTATTGATTTATACTGTTAGTATATGGTGTGTCCACATTTTAGTCTCCGAGACCTACTCTGAAGTTGACAAAATTCAAGGGCCATCATTTTTGAGACCTGGTCACTCCTTTGCAGCAGAAAAAGATGTCTTGATTTTTGGTGATTATCTGGAATATCTGGTCTACAATCAATACCTAAGTAATACAGAGTGTCTTTATGGGAAGGTTCCATCATATTAAAATTTTGACATGGGGCCAAGTTCCCCAGGCAATAACTCCACTGGTTTTGTAACCCTCTTCAAGTAGCAGCAGTACTCTTCCCCCCAGATACTATATAGCTGTTGTAGGCATGGCTATTTTAGCCCCATTAGTAATGGAGACAGGTTTATCTTCACCATAATAGTAGAGCAGTGGGGATAGGGAGAGAGAGCTGGGATATTTTGCATGACAAGTTTCTTTGCATATTCAGGTGGCTTGAGAGGCAGCTCAGTTATAAGAGAAGCAGGTTTGTGGTCCTAAATTGGTTGAGAAAATGATTAATTATCTGTGTAAATGTTGTAGAAGAGCAGTGTGGATAATTAAATTGAATTTATTTGAGCATAGGCAGTTTTTACATTGGCTGTTGAAGTTGCTATTTGTGCAAAAATAAAAAGAAAATCATTAATTAGGATGCTTTCTAAGAAGATTTTTATATCCACCATAGTTTCATACTCAGTAGAAATATATTTGGAGCATTTTATTTGGCTACATATTTTATTTAAATAACCCTCACTTCTTAAATTCCTAAATATTTATATTATCTAAAAATCTGAAGTAATCTCATGTTAGCTAGGTTTATAAGCTGAAAGCATATATAGGAAACTTTGTTTGCTTTGGATTCATTAGTCTAATCAAAACTATACTGGACGAAGTTGTGTGTTCACTCATTATAAAACATCATTCATGGGACCAAAATTAGAATATTTACAAATAACAAGTTTAATATGAAATAGAAAGATATTTTGATGTCGTCTGTGAAAAGATTCTCTTCAGACTTGATTAACTTATTTTATCATTTATGTAAAGAACCCCCTAGTGTCTTTGTTTTTTCCCTGAAATTTAAACAATTAAATTTACCTTCTCCTACAATGGCTTTGAAGAGAAGAGGATTTATATTATGTGCTAGCTATTTGTACATTTAATTTATTTTTCCTGTCAGCAGTATTGAAAAAAAATCTATTCATTTATTAATACTTGCAGCAAAGATGAAGTTAGAGAAGTAATTAAGATGTAGATTGTTTTGCTCTCCTACAAATATTGAATGTCATTAACATTTTAGTATCTCTTTGTTAGCTTAATTAAGAGTTGAATTATTTTAAGCAAGAGTTGTATGTTTTAGTAATTCCAAAAGTTTAATTTACCTGTAAAGTATATATATTTTTTCATTTAGTGCTTCGCATTTTTTTCTTTAATAACACCTTTACATGTACAGCTTTTTCTCTTTGACACTATAATTTTGTAAGGGGCCAGGGAGTTTCCAGTGTTCATATGTCTTCACCAGGTCACTTGTCTACTTTGGCGTGTAACTAGATCTTAGGTTGGTTTGTACATTTACTGATACAAATCATTTTGCTACTTTTAGAGTTGTGTACTGGTTTCATTTTTCTAAATTGAGAGATTGACATAGAATTAGTCATTTCAGATCATCAACCAATGAGTTCACACAAGAAGGAGATCAGTCAAGGTCAGCATTTAGTGTGAGGAAATTAAATGTGAACTAACATCTTTAAAAAATATTCTAGTATTTGAATATGAGTCCTTATAAACATCAATTTCCATCAGAGTGAAAAATCTAGCACAATGCTGCGAAATAATGAGTACTCCTTTTATTTAAATGGTTAATATAACATTTTTCCAACATCATAAAATTATTTAGAACTAGAGGCCTGGTACACGGATTCCTGCACTGGTGGGGTCCCTCGGCGTGGCCTGTGGGGATCGGGCTAAAACCCACATCTAACTTCCCCAAGGGATATAGAGTGCACAAAGCGGCCAGGGAGGAGCCCGGGCCACTGTGCTGCTCCCACTCATCCTGGTCCCACTGCACCTGCTGCTGCTTGGTAGGCTCACTGCTGCTCCGCTGGGGTCTCTGCGTGCCCATCCTAGGGTGATACTAGCATGCCCATGACCCAGAAGCGGCCATAGGCTCGTGCCCAGTCAGTCCCAATGCCGGTCCTGATCCTGGTTTCAGTCCAGATGGAGGAGGGGCGTGCAGGGGGAGTGTCTGCGGGAGAGGCTCACACTCACCAGGCTAGTTGAACTGTGTTCCCCCTGTGAGAGCATACTGACCACCAGGGGGCATCGCCTGCATTGAGCATCTGCCCCCTGGTGGTCAGTGCACATTATAGTGACTGGTCGACCAGTCACTTAAGCTTTTATCTATATACTAGAAGCCTGTTGCATGAAGATTTGCTCAATAGGCCTTCCTTCCCCTGACTGCTGGCACCGGTTTTCCTCCGGCACCCAGGACCCAGGCCTTTGGCCCTGCCACAGCGGAGAAGCCAAGCCTCTTCAGTCTTCACTCTTCACCCTTCACTCCAGCCAGAGCCTTCAGTCTTCACTCTGTGCCTGTGTATGCAAATTAACCGCCATCTTTGTTGGGTTAATTTGCATGGTCAATCTGATTAGCTGGTGGTTGTAGCGGAGTGACACCAATTTGCATGTTTCTCTTGTATTAGTGTTGATATAGATATTAAAAGCTTCTTTCCATGGGCTTACTGGTCATTTGTGTACCTTCTTTCTGAAGAAATGTCTACTGCAGTAATGTCTTTTGAATTCCTTTGTGCCTTAAAAAATACATTTTTTAAATCCTCACCTGAGAACATGCTTATTATTGAATTTTATAGAAAGAGGAAGGGAGAGGGAGAGGGAGAGAGAGAAAAAGAAACATCAAAGTGTGAGTGAATAATTGATCAGTTGCTTCCCACATGTGCCCCGACTGGGGATTGAACCCACAACCTTTCAGTGTATGGGACTATGCTCTAACCAACTGAGCTGGGGCCCTTTGCCCAGTTTTTATTTGGGTTGTCAGGAAAGGGCTTTTTATATATCTTTGGGTTGTCTTTTACTTTCTTGGTGGTGTTCATTGACGAATATAAGGTTTTAATTTAGATGATACCCACTTTATCTATTTTTTTGCTTTTGTTGCTTGTACTTTTTATGTCACATGTAAGAAACCATTTCCTAACCCAGGGAAGTGAAGATATACACTTGTGCTTTTTTACTATGAGTGCTATAGTTTTACCTTTTAATGTATTTGATCCATTAATTGGTAACTTTTGCATGAGATGTGAGATAGGGACCATTGTTGAAAAGACCATTCTGTTCCTCTTTGAATTCTTTGTGTGTGTGTGTGTGTGTGTGTGTGTGTGTGTGTGTGTCCCTCCCTTCCTCTTTTCCTCCCTCCCTCCTTCCTTCCTTAATTCTGTTTTATTTCAAATGACATTGAAGAAGAAGAGAGCTATAAGAAAAAAATACATTTAAATTGTCCATTATATTTACCTATGTGGTTACCTTTAATCATTTTCTTTAAATCTTGATGTGAATTTGAGTTACTACAGTCTGGTGCCCTTTTATTTTAGCCCGAAGAACTTACTGTAGTATTTCCTTTTGTGCAGATAGTTTTGTTTAATTGAGAATGCCTTAATTTGTTCTTGATTTTTGAAGAATTATTTTGTTGGATATATAATTCTTAGATAACTTTCTTTCACTCTCAACACTTCAAATATTTCATCTCACTGCCTTCTGGCCCCTATGATTTCTGATGAGAAGTCCTAACTGTTAATCTTGCTAAAACGCCTTTGTATGTCATAGTTGTTTTTCAGTTCCTACTTTCAAAATTCTCTCTCACTCATTGAAATTTGGCAGTTTTACTAACGTGCCTAGATATGAATATCTTTGAGTTTATTATCATTGGAATTTGTTGAAATTATTGGTTATATAGATTAATGTTTTTCATCAAATTTAGTTATTTCTTCATGTATTCCACCAAAGACTGCTTCGTTTGCTTATTGGTCAGATAGTGATCGGACATGATTTTTAAACATTGCCTTGAACCAATCAGTCTTTCGGTCTTTGCCCAGGGGTTCATTCATTTCTCTCTCTCTCTCTCTCTCTCTCTCTCTCTCTCTCTCTCTCTCTCTCTCTCCATTTGTGTTGGGCACATTTTCAGTCCTTTGGCATTTGACAGCTTTGCCTTAGCTTTTATTTCTGGCTTATGCAGAAACTCAAGGTCAGCCAGAGGATTTTTCTGGGCATGTATATAGCCCTGCACATGCATGTGACCGACTAATTCCCTTGAAATATGTCATGGCTTTTCAAAGTTGCCTATGTTCATCTTATTCTCCACATTTTTTTATCTGTCTATCTATCTATCTATCTATCTATCTATCTATCTATCTATCTATCTAGCTAGCTAGCTAGCTAGCTAGCTAGCTAGCTAGCTATTGTTCCACATTTTCCTTTAAAGTGTTTTGGCTCTTTGTCCCATCTTGTTTGGCAAACCTTATACTATAGCTGCTTCTTCCTATTAGTAATGTTTGTTGAACTCTGCTGTATGCCTAACACCAGTGGGATGTACTCACACACCTATATTACATTGTAGACAGTCAATGTATATTTATGCTGAATACTCCATGGAGAGGTCAGTTTCTCCTCAGAGGATTATATAAGGCAGAGGCCACAAAATGAACTGGCTCTTGAGAGGCAGAAGCCAGTCAGCAGATGTGAACTGTTTGACCTGAAAAGTGTTTAGTGTTTATATTTTATTTGTGACCAACATTTAAAAATCAGGGTGTCACACATTAAATTCTAGACTTTTGGAGTATTCCTGAAATCATATATATGAAAACTTTACTTACTGCATTGATCTAGAACTGACCCTTAAGCTACCTTTCTTGGGCCTGCCTCCAGCCCTGATAGCTTATTTTATGCTTCCTCCAGAGAGGCATTTGAGTTTATGAATCTTGACATAGATTTTCAAGTAAGTGGCTTTAAGCATTCCTTCGAAGGATTCTAACAGGCTCTTCCAGGCTGAATGAAGAAATAGTACCACTGGATGAAAGAACTCAAAGAATGGGAATTCTGCAGGAATAATCTGCATTGGCCAAAGACCAGGATGGAGAGGAGGGCTATGCCAGACTGTGAGGTCTGGCCTCAGTCTTTAGAAAATCTTGTGTCTTGAATGCATATATAGAGGAATACAGAATCAGACCTTTAATTTCTAACAGGGAAAATGGAGCTTACAATTGCTAATGGCAGAAAATGCCATTCAATTGTGGGTATTTGAACTGAACATGTGGTTGAAATACATCAAATTGCCATGTTTTGTAGTTCAAAAGGAATAAAATTTCAACAAGTATATACATTTCCACCTTAAAGGTTTGCCTAGAAGAATTTTACTTTAATCACTTATTTAATATATTATTTGTAAAGGTAATTTGTTTTCTGAATTAGGACAAGGAAACCAGTAATACTTCCTCAGTTTTTGTTTTCTGTGTATTTATTTATTTATTTTATTTTGTTGTCTAAAGTTTTACGTAAGCCCTAACCGGTTTGGCTCAATGGATAGAGCGTTGGCCTGTGGACTGAAGGGTCCTGGGTTCGATTCCAGTTAAGAGCATGTACCTTGGTTGCAGGGACATCCCCAGTAGGGGGTGTGCAGGAGGCAGCTGATCAATGTTTCTCTCCCACCGATGTTTCTAACTCTCTATCCCTCTCCCTTCCTTTCTGTAAAAAAATCAATAAAATATATTTAAAAAAGTAAAGTTTTATGTAAATCTCCCTTTTTCCCAAATGAGTCCCCCCCACACAGCCATTCCCACCCCAGGCAAGCCCCCACCGCCCCAGTGTCTGTGTCCATTGGTTATGCTAATATGCATGCATACAAGTTCTTCGGTTGCTCTCTAACCCCCTCCTCCCCTGCCATTTGTCTCTGGATCTATACTTGTTCATCAAATTATGTTTATCAAATTATGTTCATCATTATATCCCACATATGAGTGATAATCATGTGATATTTATCTTTCTCCAATTGGTTTATTTCGATTAGCATAATACTCTCCAGTTCCATCCATGCTGTTGCAAATGGTAAAAGTTCCTTCTTTTTTATAGCAGCGTAGTATTCCATTGTGTAGATGTACCACAGTTTTCTAATCCACTCATCTGCTGATGGGCACTTAGGCTATTTCCAAATCTTAGCTATTGTAAATTGTGCTGCTATGAACATAGGGGTGCATATATCCTTTCTGATTGGTGTTGCTGGTTTCTTGGGATATATTCCTAGAAGTGGGATCACTGGGTCCATTGGGAGTTCCATTTTTAAATTTTTGAGGAAACTTCATACTGTCTTCCACAGTGGCTGCACTAGTCTGCATTCCCACCAGCAGTGCAGGACGGTTCCTTTTTCTCCACATCCTTGCCAGCACTTGTCCTTTGTTGATTTGTTGATGATAGCCATTCTGACAGGTATGAGATGGTACCTCATTGTTGTTTTGATTTGCATCTCTTGGATGATTAGTGACTTTGAGAATGTTTTCTGGGCCTTTGAGCATATGTCTCTGGGCCTTCTGCCTGTCCTCTTTCGAAAAGTATCTATTTACCTTTGCCCATTTTTTGATTGGATCATTTATCTTCCTTTTGTTAAGTTGCATGAGTTCTCTGTAAATTTTGTAGATTAAACCCTTATCTGAAATATCATTGGCAAGTATGTTCTCCCATGCAGTGGGCTTTCTTGTTGTTTTGTTGATGGTTTCTTTTGCTGTGCAGAAGCAATTTATTTTGATGTAGTCCCATTTGTTTATTTTCTCCTTAGTCTGCATTGCCCTAGGAGCTGTGTCTGTAAAGATATTGCTAAAACATATGTCTGCTATTTTACTGCCTATGGAGGCTTGTAGGATTTTTATGGTTTCCCATCTTACATTTTAGTCCTTTAGCCATTTTGAGTTTGTTTTTGTGTATGGTGTTCTAGTTCCTTCCTTCCTTCCTTCCTTCCTTCCTTCCTTCCTTCCTTCCTTCCTTCCTTCCTTCCTTCCTTCCTTCCTCCCTCCCTCCCTCCCTCCCTCCCTCCCTCCCTCCCTCCCTTCCTTCCTTCCTTCCTTCCGCACGTATCTGACCAAATTCCCCAGCACCATTTATTGAAGAGACTGTCTTGACTCCGTTGTAGGCTCTTGCCGCTTTTGTCCAAAATTAATTGAGCATAATGCCTTGGGTTGATTCAGAATGGCTGTCATCAACAAAAACGACAAGTATTGGCAAAGATATGGAGAAAAAGGAACCCTCCTGCTTGGTAATATAGCTTGATATCTGGTATTGTGATCCCTCCAACTTTGTTCTTCTTTCTCAGGATTTCTGTGGCAATTCGGGTTCTTTTTTTTCTTTTTTATTCCAGATGAATTTTTGGAGAGTTTGTTCTAGATCTTTGAAATATGCTGTTGGCATTTTACTGGAGATTGTATTGAACCTGTAGATTGCTTTGGTTAGTATAGACATTTTAATGATGTTGATTCTACCAATCCGTGAACATGGTATGTTCTTCCATTTGTTTATGTTTTCTTCCATCTCTTTTTTCAAGGTCCTGTAGTTTTCTGAGTACAGGTCTTTTACCACCTTAAGTTTATTCCTAGGTATCTTATTTATTTATTTATGTATTTATGCATTTATGTATTTATGTATGTATTTATTTATTTATTTTTGGTGCAATGGTAAATGAGATTGTTTTTGTTGTTGTTGTTTCTCTTTCTGTGAGCTCATTATTGGTTTATAAAAAGACCATAGATTTCTGGGTGTTAATTTTGTATACTGCTACATTGCCGAATTCATTTATTAAGTCTAGTAGTTTTTTGATGGAGTCTTTGGGTCCTTTTATGTATAATATCATGTCATCTGCAAATAAAGACAGTTTTACTTCTTCTTTTCCAATTAGGATGCCTTTTATATCTTCTTCTTGTCTGATCGCTATGGGTAGCACTTCCAGCACTATATCGAACAGGAGTGGTGAAAGTGGGCATCCCTGACTTGTTCCTGTTCTTAGGGGAAATGAGTTATTTTTTGCCCATTGAGTATAATGTAGGCTGTAGGTTTGTCATATAAGGCTTTTGTTGTGTTGAGGTATGATCCCTCTATTCCCACTTTGCTGAGAGTTTTTATCAAGAAAGGGTGTTGGATTTTGTCTAATGCTTTTTTCTGCATCAATTGATATGATTATGTGATTTTTTTTCTCTCAGTTTGTTTATGTGATGTATCATGTTTATTGATTTGCGGATATTGTACCATCCTTGCATCCCCTGAATAAATCCCACTTGGTCATGGTGTATGGTCTTTCTAATGTAATACTGAATCTCATTTGCTAGAATTTTGTTGAGGATTTTAGCATCTATGTTCATCAAGGATATTGGTCTGTAATTCTCTGTCTTTGTGGTGTCTTTATCTGGTTTTGGGATTAGCGTAATGCTGGCTTCATAGAAAGAGCTTGGAAGTGTGCTTTCCGCTTGAATTTTTTGGAATAGTCTGAGGAGGATAGGTTTTAGTTCTTCTTTGAATGCTTGGTAGAATTCCCCTGTAAAGCCGACTGGACCAGGGCTTTTGTTTGCTGGAAGATTTTTAATTGCTGCTTCAATTTCTTCAGTAGTTATTGGCCTATTCAGGGTTTTGATACTTCCTGATTGAGGTTTGGGAGCTTGTATTTTTCTGAGACTATGTCCATTTTGTCTAAGTTGTCTATTTTGTTGGAATAGAGTTGTTCTTAGTGTTTTTTCATAATTGTTTCCATTTTTTAGTTTGGTTGTTACTTCACCTCTTTCATTTCTGATTTTGTTTATTTGGGTCCTCTCTCTTTGCTTCTTGGTGAACCTGGCTAGAGGTTCATCAATCTTGTTTATCCTTTCAAAGATCCAGTTCTTGGTTTTGTTGATCTTTTGTATTATTTATTTGGTCTCTGTCGTTTATTTCCCCTCTGATATTTATTATTTCCTTCCTTCTGCTTACGCTGGGCTTTTCTTGTTGCTCTCTTTTTAACTCTTTGAGTTGTAGCATTAAATAACTTTTTTTACCTTTTTTTTTTTTTTTGAGGTAGGCCTGTAGAGCTGTGAACTTCCCCCTCAAGACTGCTTTCACTGTGTCTCATGGAATTTGGATTTTTGTGTTTTCATTGTCATTTGTTGCCATGACGCTTTTTATTCTTTGATCTCTTTGGTCACAATCATTGTTTAACAGCTTGCTATTTAGCCACCAGATGTTTGGTTTTTTTATTGTTTTTATTGTAGTTGATTTCTGTTTTATTTAAATCTTTAAAACATCTTTTTATATTTATTTTTGAAATGTTGACTTTCAATAATATATTAGAATATTTATGAAATATATTGAGATAATATTTCTGTATGTCAGGTTTAAACCATTTGAGTTATATAAACAAATAATAGAGTTAACTAAAAATAGAAAATCCTCTAGGAAGTGTTGATGCTTAAAAGACAAAATTATGTGGATGAACATACGTAAGCTTCAGAGAGCTTTTCTTATACTAGGCATTTAGCTGTCTTGCAACTGTTAATCAGCACAGGCCTGAAAACATCTGCTATCAGATTAATTAGAGGGAATCCAGGAAATAATTCAACTGAATGTAGCATTCATGTAAGTGTGTTGAAGGCAATTAAGAGTAACTATAGTCATTACTGAGACTTCCAGGAAGTATGCCAAAGGGCTCAAAAGTTATAAGATGCCTTCCCAGTTTATACATAGATATATATCACATATATAAACACATGACTATAAATTTAAAATAAATAATATTGAAATGATTTGCCTGAATTACAGGATATTAACTCACTTCTTTCTTTGAAGTTGATGGACTAAGAGGAAAATAGGCCATTTAAACTGATTTAGAAAAAGGTTTATTTGATGGTGCCATGCAGACTATCACCATCTAGTAGATGAATTATGTTTCACTCTTATTACTTTTCATAACTAATGCTAGTCTTCTAATAAAGGAAGTTTATGTTTTACCAAGGTGACATAGCTGTAAGAAAAAAAAAAAAAACTCAAGAAAATTTCCTAATGAGGGATTGCAATCCTTAGGAAAAGTTACACTTACAACATGGCACACTTTTGCTACCTGGTTGATGTGATCAGCAGCATCATTTTCACCACCACCATCACCATTTATCCTCAGTTTATTATTATCGTGACTCCAAGTAATGCTTGTCCGGCATCTCATCTCATTTTCACTCTGCTTAGGTCTCTTTACTGATTGTTAGTATCTTACCTCAGAGTTTGCAATGGGAAAATTATATTATTCTCTTAAAGCAATTTTGCCAGTGGTTGCCTCCTTGGGTGGTGGGGGTGGGGAAGGATACCTAGAAAAAAATGGAGACAGGGATGAGAATGGGGAATATAGTTTTAAAAGATTATATAATAATTCCTTCTTACTTAGTAGGCCTATAAGCTGAACTCCAGGAGGTTAATTTATTTATGAGAATGGAAATTTATTATGTGATTACACCTTATTGTGCATTACATTGTTTTAAACCTACTTACACGTTTCTTCTTAAGCATGAGCTGGAAAAAGAGGATGGCTTGCACTCCCCATTTTCAAAGTCCTGGCCACACTTTTTCAAAAGGGGCATGAAGTGGTAACAAATGGCTTATCAGTCCTTAAACAATTTTTAAATGTGTTCCAGGAACATATGTTTGTTTGTTTTAAAGAAAATAAACTGTAGTTTGGGAATAGCTGAAATGATTTATTAGAGTGTTACAATTGGGACAGGGAACAGATGGGAAATACTATTCTTGTGTATTCATGCCCTGCCCCTCAAAGTTAATAGGTAATAAGATGAGAGTTTCCAGTGGCAGCAGGAGAAGCCTGATGGATCATAAGTCACTCTTCTCTCACAGAGTGCTACCACCATTAATAGAAAATTCACCTCATTTTCCTTTTTGAGACTTATTTGATTACTAAGCCTTTGCTTTACCAAGTGTCCATTTTCACTACAATTTGATTTCCCCCCCTTATCTCCCACTCCAGCACCCCTGCTCATCACCATTCCTTTCTTTCCCACATACTAAGACCACACACTACCTTCTTTCTTGTGGTCCCATTTCTGGCTCCTCAAACTCTGCTATTCTTTTGGATTCAGTTCTACTCCCCTCTCACCAATGGAGTGTTCACACACTACTATGGCTTTCTCATCCTTACATTTCCTAGGTGTTATTGTCTTCTTCAAATCAATAGCTGTAGATTATGTATCCTCAGGTAGTCATAGATTCCTATTTTTAGTTCTACTTCACCACCAGAAGCAAATGCCCTGGAATGACTCCAGGAAGAATTCATTATTTCCATACAATTAGTTACTGTGTGGAAAGAAGAGGAAACAATTATTTTAGAGAGCGGAAGGAGAGAAAGAGAGAGAGAGAGAGAGAGAGAGAGAGAGAGAGAGAGAGAGAGAGAGAGAGAGAGAGAGAAACACTGATTTGAGAGAGAAAAATCAATCAAAGCAACTGCCTCCCGCATGTGGCCTGACTAAGAATTGAACCCACAACCTTCGGTGTGCAGGATGAAGCTACAACCAACTGAGCCACCCTGCCAGAAGAGAAGAGAAAAATATTTAAGTACATGTTATATCAAAGAACTGCAATTAAAAAAAGCTGAAAGGATTTTAGAATCAATCTAATGTTAAGTCTTTAATGGAGATTTCTAGAAACTGAGGTCCAGAGGGTTTTCACATCTGGCAAACAATAGCATGTATTTTTTTTGACAGGAAGTACTAGAAATTAGTTCTTGTAAGTCTCTATCCATAATAGTTTCCACAATACTACACAGAGACTAATAATGGATTATAATATTTGAACAACTTGAACAAAGTTGAAAAATCATATTTTGACATTTGGAAATAATGAGAAATAAAAGGGGTAAATAGTTCCCAAATAAGAAGTAGACAAAGTTAAGAGGCAGAAAAGAGAAATCAATACTGTCTTTTTCAGGAAGAGAATATGGTTCACTATAGCATTGAGTACTAAGGCTGGGTGAAAGGGCAGTGAAGAAGGAAATAAAGGGAGTGATATTTTTGTAAAACAATGAAAAACAAAATCAACTCAAATATTGTCCACTTTTCTGTTATTATTATGCCTTGGTTATTCCAAACAATGACAGTGGTAAATTATTCCTCCTTTAAAAATATTCTTTTTTTAAATGATTATTACAGTTGTAAGCTTCAAATGCACACATGTTTTTTACTCATATGTTTGGATAGACATTGAATTGTACTCAAAAGTTTATTCAAAAATTCCCAGTTAGACAGGTAACCCCAATGCAGGCACACTAGAGATAAGTACTCATTTTGAGAGTAAATTTATTAATGTTTCAAATCATTAGAACTTGTTTCCGATGGAGTTCATGTCTCCAATCCCTGTAATACTATGGTAATCCTGCATTTGAGCAGTAGATTTTAAATAAATCATGTTAGTTCATCCTATATAATAAAAGCCTAATATGCTATGTGTTCAGTCGCCTGGTCGTCTTTTCAACAAGTCAAAGCGTAATATGCTAATGATATGCTAAGGCTGCTCAACTGCTTCCTATGACTTGCACTGACCACCAGGGGGAAGATGCTCTGACTGGTAGGTTAGCTTGCTGCTGGCGTCTGGTTGATCGGTACTGAACAAGATGGGCCAGACACACCCTGGAGCCCTCCCAGGGACCCTTCTTGGCTAGCCAACCTCCTGTGTCCTTCTCTGGCCCTGATTGTGCGCCACTGGGGTCCCTTGTCCTAGCTTGTGCCCTCTCGCAATCCGGGACCTCGTGGGAGATGTCGGAGAGTCGGTTTTGGCCCTATCCCACAGGCCAGGCCAAGGGATCCCACTGGTGCACAAATTTGTGCATCAGGCCTCTAGTTGATTATAAAGGTGAGGAAAAAGAATTTGGGTCATTTTCTTACATCTTGTTATTCTCTGTGGCTACAATAACACAGAATACAAACCAGGTGGAATTTTTTTAGTAAATGAAAATTTTAGGAGATAAATTAATTATTTTACTGAATTTAAGTACTATTTATAACATTTAATTGTATCTTATATGTTAGCACATATGCTAGGCAGTGGTAGGCAGAAAATATGCTTAGAAGTAAATTAGTATCCCCGTATTTTCTTATTTTCAGTATTATAATACCATCTTAATTATTAAAAACTAATGAAGTTAATTTCATAATTATCAAGATGGAGTTAAACCATTACTCTAAAGTGTTATCCAAGAGAATAAATAAAATATAAATAATCAGACACACTTTTGAAATAATATTTTTAAACAATAACTTTTAATTATACAGCAATATTAAATTGTATATACAATGTTTATTGAACAACTACAGTGTTCAAATCATAGAGCACATCCATGTCAACAGTGAGTGGTAGAAGCTATATCTAGACATCAAGTTGAGACAGAATTGATCTGTAATGATGATGATAAATATGAAGTGTTAGTATATATGTAACTAATGATTTTTCTATTTAAATGGAGGGATATTTTAGTTATTTTAATATTGAATTTTTCAATAACTTGTTTTCATAAGGGAAACTCAGGTTATAAGGCTTTTCATGCAAAGACAGATGAAAGGAATGAGCTCATTAGGAAAATATGAGGAAGAAAAGATGAAATCAGTTGTCTCCATTAAATAAACCTCTGAAAAATTCCACTAAGTAAAAGGGTATTTTACAAAATGTAGTAGAGTTTAAAACTGGTAAATATTTGTTTATAAATGTTGCTTCAAGAGAAAACAGAAAACATAGAAACTAAGAAGTGCCAGTTATATCTTTTCGCACCAAAATGATATTGGCTATTAGAGACCTTATTATATATCACCTGAAGATGACTTACGAATATATAATTCTAAAACAATAGAAAGTATGGAAACAACTTTATATTGGAGTGTTTCGCCAAACACATTTTAAATATTATTATTTTGCTTATATTGTTATATTCACATATTTTGTAAAAACTATTAGAATTCTCCTGCTCCCTTCATTCATTTTCCTCTGATGATAACATTTTTAGATAACTGTTATACGTTATAAAAACCAGGAAATTGACATTGGTACAGTACTGTTAACTCAGTACAGACCTTATTCAAATTTCATCAGCAAACATATTTTTAAACTAAAACTTTTAAAGGATTTCTAAAAAATCCTGTTTAGAGATCTTATTTTACATATGTGGGGGAAACACTTAAATTGAAATTAATTTGCTTTATTATAAATACATATATATTTCTTTATTAATCCTTTGAATATAGAGTACAATATCTTTGGACTACATCTCTTTTTTCCATGTTTTAGGAAGATTTAAGCAGCTGTGTCCAAGTTGTACTTCCCAATGGAGTCATCAGCAAGACTAAAACCACTGAAGCTAGAATGAGACAGATAAATAGGCGGGGTAGAGAAACATTAGGTTATGTCCCCCAAATCTTTTTCTTAATGGCAACTGGCATAGAACCTTATTTACAATGGAGATATGTTTTTTATGTATTCTGGCACAGTAGTCCTGTTTCTGAACAAATCTACTTCAGTATAATACTACATATACTGAATATTAAGTCTTGAATGTGAGCAGATGATTTCAGAGGAGAATAATTTTCAATGTAATATGAAAAATATTGTCAATGTTAGTCAAAATGTGACTCTTTGAATTTTCTAATATCCTAAGCTTGAAGGGAAACTATAAATCTTTTTAAAATGTCTTTCCAATTTTTATTGTAGCACAGTATGCAATACTTAATATTCCAATAGTCTACCAGTAGATACATTTACACTTATTATGTTTACCACAAAGGCTTTTATGACTAGGAGATTGAGAACTTCTTATAAGTACTATACCATAATGCATAACTAAACAGAATAATTTACATAAGAAAAATCTAACTCATAGACTAAACTTATCACCAAGAATTATGTTCTACAGATTTAAATTTAGAAATCACAGAGACACATTTTAGAGATAGTAGCAAAAGCTTTTTAGTGCAAACATGTTAGTGAAAGAAAAACAAGGTAGACTATTACTAAGAATGCTTTGTCTAAAATTGGTTTATAGACAGAGAAAAGCCTTATGCTCACAAAACTTTCTATTTGTAATATACATTTAAAAAGAAAGGAAATGACAGTGCAATTGACATTCATCATATAAGTCAAAGTTCTTTACCTTTGGTGCACATAATTAATTACCTGGGAATGATTTCAGAATGCATCAGGTAAAACCTAGTCAGTGATTGTCTAAAACTTTTAAGATAAAACACTTGTTTTTCTAGGACAGGGAAAAGTTATCAAAGGTATTGGTAGTTTAGTGTATTTTTTCTAGGATTGGTTTTAGATGACTTAAGAGTTAAAAGCATTACTAAACAGTTATATTTATTTGACTTTAGATCAGCGGTTCTCAACCTGTGGGTCGCAACCCTTTTGGCGGTCAAACGACCTTTTCATAGGGGTCGCCTAAGACCATCCTGCATATCAGATATTTACATTACGATTCATAACAGTAGCAACATTAAAGTTATGACGTAGCAATGAAAATAATTTTATGGTTGGGTCACAACATGAGGAACTGTATTTTAAGGGCCAGAAGGTTGAGAACCATTGCTTTAGATACTGTTAATTTTGATTATATATTTCAATATATATTCTTATGAGTATGGAAGTAAAATAATGTACAATGATGTAGTGAACAGAACTAGTTAAATGCTGGATTCTAGGCATATCAATGAGCAGTGGCTCTAGGATTGAAAAGTGGATAATACAGGAAGAGAGGTAGTCTGATTTCCCAAAGCTTTCTCAGCTGATAGTATAACAATGGCTTCCTCTGGTTTATCACTACTCACGTGATATTTCTCAGTAATTAGAAAAATTGTAAAGCTTTTCTAGCTATAATTTGCAACTTTGAATATTTAACTATTGATGCACTTCAAGGATAAATATGTTATGATCATGTTATTAAAGGGGCCTAACGTGTATGGAGGCTTGAACTGAAGTAACCAGAGCTGTGGGGTATGTGTTATGGTGTGAATGTAAAATACCGTTTTAAAGGCCATGTAAAAATAATTTATATTACCTTTATGAACTGGCCAACATGTATTAAAAATATGGTGTAGCCCTGGCTGGTGTGGCCCAGTTGGTTGGAGCGATATCCTTTACACTAAAAGGTGTCAGGTTCAGTTTCTGGTCAGGGCATATACCCAGGTTGGGGGTTTGCTCCCCAGTTGGGGCACATGTGGGAGGCCACTAATCGATGTTTCTCTCTTGCATTGATGTTTTTACCCCCTCTGTCCCTTAACTTCTTCTCAGATAATAAAAGTAAATAAAAATATATGCTGCAGTGGAAGAAGTATAGTTGTTGACAATGTATAGTTCTGTGTTCTAATTCAGGCTCAGCCACATTTATCTGTGACTATGGGTAAATTAGTTAACTTTTGAACCTCCTGTGGTTTCTGTGAGAAATTAAAATGCATCCCCAATATAGTCTAACACATGGCAGACAATCAGCAAGTGCTGATATGTATGGCTTAAAATTGTCTGTTGTGACAATTTTAATCCATACATATCAAACATTGCATATTGTGGACTTTCACTCAATGTTGTTGAATGAATGAGATTATAGATCAAATTGGCTATATTATAAATCTCATGTTTTCCACTTTATAAGAACTTGGAAGTGTGAATGTCACTCATTTGGTGGTAATGAGGATTACTGGGTTAAGGTTATAAGTGTAAGGTATAGAATTTTGTTCCATTGAACTTTTACCACACTTGATCTTAGCCAAAAGGCAGAGAAGTGATGTTTCACTGAACTTTTAAAAATGGGATATTTTCTTGTTTTTTGTTTTTTAAAATTATTTTTCTTTGCCTTGTATAGAATAATTCCATTTAAAGATTCTGGCATGTTCATGATGACTTCTCAAGTATGCTCTGAATCATAGAAATGTTTGAAACAAAAAGACATGGGTTAAAAAGAAGCAAGCAAGTTATAGAACTTTCTTATTTACCATATTTTTAGCTTGAGTAATTCTAGAGCTCATGGTTATTTTTTTTTTGCCCTCTTAAATTTCAAGGGTCTGGAGATTAGTTATGTAGCACATTTTTTATAAACTCTTTTTAGAGGTCTTGACATATCTTCTATACCCACAGAGGAAATATGTGTAAGGAAGTTCTTAGCTATCAGGATCATTTTCTAATGTAATTAATGAAATTAAGTTAAAAGATAGGTGCATTTATAAAAAATTTACTGTACATGTCTCAAGTACCATCCATTAAAGCATGTTCCTGCTGTATGTGCTAGCTGTCAAGTGCATGGCTTTCATCATTATGAACAGTTTGTTCCATTTTTATTTCAGTGGTTATTTCCTTGTCACTAGATTGGCTGTTTTAGCGAATCATTCATTATGGACATTTTTAATAACTTGAATCTTTAGGTTTTCTGAAAACAATTATAAAACCTCCAATTTGTATATATCTTTGGAGTTTAAAAACATTATGTAAATTAAGAATTAATTGTAGGAATTGTTATAGATTCAATTTTAATTTTTATTTTATAATTCTTTTTCTGTATTTTATTGTGCAAAAAACCCCACACAAGGTCAAGCGGTGAAAAAAAGGAGACATATGTAATACTCTTTGTAATACTTTAAGCAATAAAACAAAAATAAAACAAACAAACAAAAAAACAAACTAAACTTTGCTTGGTGACAGAACCTGAGGATTAGAACATGAAAACCCAATCTATTCAGATCAGTATGTAGGTAAGGCATGTCTTATTTGAGTTTCAGATGCTTTCCTATTATAATGACATTTTTTTCATCAATGTGTATTGGGAGTTAGCTATTTGAAAATCATTGATTTGATTTCTCCACTGCATTGTTTCAATAGCCTCTTAACAGTTCTTCTGGCTTCCAGTATTGATCTTTTTCCTGCTAAACTATGTGTCCTAATCTCCTAACACTTCCTCTCTTGCTCCAACCTTAGTTAACAGCTTCCCCCTCACACCCATTTGTGATGTCTTTTCATTTCTCCAGATGAGGCTCTCTCATCCCAGCCAACAAGTAACCCACTTTCTCACAAGAGTAAGGTCATTCTATACCAGGGGTGGGGAACATCCAGCCTGCGGGTCTTATAAGGCCTACAAAATCATTTGGTCTGGCCCTGCCAAGGCATTAGGGGTGAGTTAATTAAATGTATGACCACATATAAGCAGGCTAATTTTTATTTTATTTTATTATTTTTTAATATACTTTTATTGATTTCTGAGAGAAAGGGAGAAGGAGAGAGAGTTAGAAACATCAGTGATGATAGAAAATCATTGATTGGCTGCCTCCTGCATGCCCCCCACTGGGGATCGAGCCCACAACCCAGGCATGTGCCCTTGACAAAAATCGAACCTGGGACCTTACAGTCTGCAGGACAATGCTCTATCCACTGAGTAAACTGGCTAGGGCCACCAGTTAGTTATATTATTTGCGTGGGATACTTTCCCCGCACCTAGCCTCATGACTCACCCCCACCCTCAACCCCCTCATCATGTTATCTCCTTCAGATACTTGCTCATATCTCACTGCTTAGTGAGGCTTTCTCTGGCCACCTGTTTAAAACTGCAGACTATTCCCCTTGACTCTTATCACTACTGACATAATTTTATTGTCTGTCTCCACTTACTTGTAAAATGTAGGCTTCATTGGCGGGGGGGGGGGGGGGAATTTTGTCTGTTTTGTTTAATATCCCCAATGCCTAGAAGAGTGCTGATTGATGGAATGAACTATTTCTAGTAAATTTTAAATATTAGGGAAGTATTTGCTATATAGTGGGATCTTGACTTACGAGTTTAATTCGTTCTGTGACGGAGCTTGTAAGTCAGATTACTCGTATTTCAAATCAAAAAGTGAACGATGTGAGACATGTGATGCTGGGCTGATGTGGCGTTCGCTGCGCCAACTAGCGGTGGGGTATCTGAAGCTGACTCGTAGCCGGAATTTTAGATCGCAGCTCAAAGCAAAAACTCGGCAGAGAGACAGCTCATATCTCGAAAAACTCTTTAGTCGGGACACTCGTCTCGTAAATCAAGGCCCCACTGTATAATCTTTTTCTCAACTGTGTACTTCAACATTAGAGAAAACAATCAATAGAGTCTTTGTTCTTAATGTGTGTTTCTTATTTAACAGATTTGTCCTATTTCATTTTTCCCCTTTACTGAACTTGTTTATAAAAAAAAAAAAAATCAACTCTACTAAGCCAAAAGCTGTGTACTCTTCAACTAATCCTCGATAATATTGGTGCATAATCGTGGGTTCTTTGGAATGTTTCAGACTTTAGTTTGACCTTTACATATTAGTTCTGAATTAGGGAACCACTGCTGGATGAGAAGTAAGATGCAGGATGAGGACAGAAATTCTAACTCAATCTGAATAGTTAGAAGGGCATAGACAACAGGAAAAGGGACTATTTTCAGTGCATTCAGGCCGCTTCATTTTCATAACTGCTGACACAAGCCTGCCATTAAAATAGCATATTTCCTCAAATATTGGACTTTCAGATGCAAAGTGAGCAGTCAAATGGTTCTGTTAACGTGACCTAAATTCCAGAGCTTAGGTGTTATATGTGCTTTCATTCTGAGTCTGCAGACCTTTAGAACTCTTATTCTTTCAGCCCTAAGTTGATTGTGTTAGTCTAAAACCTGGTTCTTTTCTTTGTAACTTTAACATTTTGTGTTTTATAAAATCTTTTATGCAACCCTATATGAAGCTGAGAGCTTTACTATCTAGGGAGGAGGAGGGAAAAGGCAACCCCCCCAAAATAGCCAAAATATATTCAAAGTAGAATGTTTAAAAAGAACCTATTTCTGCTGAAAGGGGGGAAAATTACCATTGTTCTGGCTGGAAGTGTTGGAAATGTCCCAAAGGAACACAATTGGATTAATTATATTTCATCTTTTGCATCCATTCAAGCCTGAGAACATGTACTTCATTGTAGTTTTACATTTTTTTGGACTATAGGAAGAGTTGCAAGATTATCAAGGATGCTTTGGATGCTCCTCTAGGGATAACATGCCACCTTTATTATGGACTTTTGTGGGTCTGATAGTCTGTCTCCCAGAAAATCATATGAAAGAGAAGCTTCAAAAGCAACAAATAGCAAGTTTGAGTTTTTTATCCCAATTTTAAAATTACTAATGTTAAGGTGACCTTTAAAAATGAATAAACATAAATATGAGACTGAGACTTCAGAGCATAGCCAATTTCTGTAAGAACATCTAATCAAAGCACTTAGTTTGTTCAGAAGGTCAAAGAATAGAAAAATAATTGAGTAATATCTGCATAATGAAAAACGTGGATCATTTTGAAATGATACTTTTTTCTTATAAAATCATCTGTTCTAAACATGCATACCCCATGGTTCAGCATTTTTCAACCCAGGCACTGCTCACCCAACAGTAATAACTACTTTTGTTTCTAAAAATGTTCAGAGAAATGCTATTTATAGTAGTTTAAAAGTGGAACTAATCCAAATGACCGTCAATAGATAAATACTTGTGGTATCATGACACATCAATAGGAATACATATATTATATAGCAATAAGAAGAGTCTAGTATTACATGTGACACTATAAGAGAATGCAAAACATGTTAAGCAAAACTAGATAGACCCAGTATATATTTTATCATTGATCCAGCTAAGATACAAAAGAAGGGAAAATAATATATTGGCTGTTAGAGTCAAGCTAGTGGTTATGTAGAGATTGCAACAAATGAGTAGAATGTGTTCCAAATGACTAATTCAGTAGTCGTTCCAGGTAGCATTGCATAACTCTTCTTTTTTTAAAAGTACATTTTTATTGTTTTCAGAAAGGAAGGGAGAGGGAGAGGGAGAGGGAGAGGGAGAGGGAGAGGGAGAGGGAGGGAGGGAGAGAGAGAGAGAGAGAGAGAGAGAGAGAGAGAGAGAGAGAGAGAGACATCAGTGATGAGAGAGAATCATTGATCGGTTGCCTCCTGCACGTCTCCCACTGGGGAATCAAGCCCACAACCCTGGCATGTGCCCTTGACCGGAATCAAACCTGGGACCCTTCAGTCCGCAGATCGATACTCTATCCACTGAGCCAAACTGGCTAAGGCCTCATAATTCTTCTTAACCGTGGTTAACCTGTGTTCTTTTCAGCAGGTAAAAGATAAGGCTTAAAAAAAAAAGTCTTTCCCATGTGTATTGGGTTCCTTTGGCTGTTATAACACATTACCACAAACTTTGTGGCTTAAAAGAATAGAAATTTATTATCTCGCCATTCTGGAGGCAAGAAGTGTGAAATCAGTATCACTGTGATGAAATCAAGGTGTCAGCAGGGTCATTCTCTCTCTGAAGGATGCTTCTTCTCTCTGAAGTTGCTTCTTCCAACTTCTGGTGGTTGCCAGCATTCCTTTGCCTGTGGCTACACCACAACAATCTCAACCACCATCTTCAAACCTCTTTCTTTCATCTTCTCCTCTGTGTGTCAAATCACCCACTGCCTCCCTCATAAAAGGATAAATGTTATTGCATTTCTGGCCCACTTGTATGATCTAAGATAATATTTACATCTCAAGATTATTAACTTTTTTACATATGCAAAGATTATTTAATTCTATCTAAAGAAACATTACAGGTTTCAGGGATTAGGATGAAAATACATTTTGTGGGGTCATTTTTCAGCTTTCCACACTATGTGATACTCAATGGGATGTAAATGAGATAGTATTGTTTACCAACTACTGCTGTTTGGGTATACTTGACACCACAGTTTACAAGTGTAGAAAAAATATTTTCTAGGGTTTCGTTACTACATTCTTTGTACTTCTGCTACTATGCACAATTTAAATCAAACGATTAGAATTGTATTGCTACATAGACTAGAAATCACATAATCCAGATATTTTTAATTCTCAAACTTTTCTTCAGATGAGAGATTTTATGGAACAAAAACATAAAACAGCAAACGACACTGCCCCACAATCTCATCCCCCCCCCCTTTCCACGGTGGCCCCGTAAAGTATACTGGAAAATTCTAGGCCTCTATGGAGCTGTTTGAAAAATTTATCTAGTCTTTATCTCTTCATTTCATTGGTGTCAGGTAACCAGCATCATAACATGACAGTTGTTTTTTCAAAGATCACTCAGAAAGATTGGGAATAAATCCTCTATAGCCACTATTCTTTGCACTAAACCACCTTCAGATGCCTCTACATGGAAGAGAATACTTCCACATAGCATATGGTTACCACATTTACATCAGAGAAACCCTTTAAACTATTGACCCAGATTTCTGGATATCACAGAAGCCACTTAGAATGTCATAAGCTTCCAAAAACCTGTAAGCAGGTTTACTTGAAAGCCCAAAATTATCAATATCAACACCAATGTGTATCACTTAGCTCCATTAAGGATTTTGAGAGCTACTTTCTGTGGATTCAGAAAAAAGAATGTCCCAGAGTAGCTCTTTTTCATCCAAAAAGCCAATCTACTCAGGTTTAGAGCAATATACACAGATATATCATTAGCTCAAGCCAGCCCTTTGGTAGCTTGCAATATCAGAGCTCCTCTGTTATGCTTAGGTTAATATCTGCTCCCTTGCTCATCTTTGCCTCATAAAACTCATAGCATCATGACATACACATTTGATATTCCACATGTTAGTCCCATAAATTTCTGTTTACCTTTATCCCCTGTCCTGTGAAAATCTGTTTTCATTACCTGAGCAGTGTCAATAATGTGCTTTACTGGTTTTCTTTAAGTCACTGCTCTCTTGTTGGGTTATTATCTTAAAAGTAATGTGTGCTTACATGTATTAAAAGCACTTATGTCAACAAACAACAAATAAATTTGAAGGGTCTGATTAATTAGGATGATTTTCTATTTTTATGGGCAATTGAAATCTTTTGCTTATTCTTGTTGAACTTTTCTGGTTTATCAGTAAGAGGAAAGTATTTGATTTTTGTAAGTATGAAATAAAATCAGTCGTGTTTGTTTACCCAGTTGAAGTGCAGACTTTTATTAAGATGGTTAGTCCTGCCTGGCCAGAGTGGCTCAGTGGTTGAACGTTAACCTATGAACCAAGGGGTCATGGTTAGATTCCCAGTCAGGGCACATGCCTGGATTGCAGGCTCAATCCCCAGTGGATTGCAGGGGGTGCAGGAGGCAGCCAATCAATGATTCTCATCATTGCTGTTTCTATCTCTCCCTCTCCCTTCCTCTCTGAAATAAATAATAATTTTTTTTAAAAGGTTAGTCCCAGGAAAACAGTAATTAAATGCATTGTGATGGTCATGAAAACACCCTGGTAACATCTCCTACATTGGGGAGTGTAATTGACTGCTGGCTGCAGATGCTGTGCTCTGTCCATCATGACTTTTATGCTGAAGCCTCTTCCCAGGAGCCTATCCCAAACAATGACTGAGTGTAGCAGTGATACTAAGGCAGGCCCATTCCTTCAAGATGCAGGAGTCTTCTGGAATCCTTTGATTGTGACTTTGACTGCAGGATTCCTCAGTCAGAATGGCCAGAACTTAGATTGTGCTATAGTGGGAAGCCTGCTTCCTTGTGGTACAGGCATCATAGCAAGATAGTTCTCCCAGCCTCCTCAGGTTTCCTTCTCTTTTCTTTCATAGGCACTCCGCCCCACCCCCCACCCCCATACTCCCACCCCATAATTTGTACCTGTCTTATTGCATCTTTGTGTCAGCTTCTTCATTAGGGTGTCTGCATTAACACATACATAAAAAGATGCTTGTTCCCAGGTAATTGCACATTTATGCCCCTTTATTCAAATTTGGTCTCGCCATGACTGGTTAGTGGATAGAGCATTGGGCTGTGGACTGAACTGTCGCGGGTTTGATTTCTGGTCAGGGCACAAGCCTGGGTTGCAGGCTCGATCCCCAGTAGGGGGCGTGCAGGAGACAGCTGATTGATGTTGATGTTTCTCATCGATGATTCTAATTCTCTATTCCTCTCCCTTCCTCTCTATAAGAAAATCAATAAAAATATATTTAAAAACAAACAACCCCCCGCCCCCCACAGATTTTGTATCAAGTTTTAAAGCCTGATCTTTCATCATAGACTTATATAACCCTCTACTCTTTCAGAAACTGTTAGAGAAACTTGAACATTCAGGAACTGTTAGATAAACTTGAACATCCTCTTAATTTATTTACTTTTAACCTAGTATTCACATCCCTTCCATTTGAACTCTGCCAACCAGTATAGAAAAGTATAGTTTCTCCTTTATCTGCCAGTCAAAAGAGGTTTGTTTATCTTATTTGGCAAATCAAGATGACTTGGTGACCCTTTGTCAGGTCTCCTGTATGCTGATTTGTTGGAAAACACATTTCACAGGCTACTAGACTCGATTATGCAATTTTGTAGGGGAGGCTTGAATTAATGACTCCCACTTGCCTAGGAAGAGGCTTGACACCCTGCTATTTGTCCAGGCTTTGTTTTGTTGTGTCTGTACATGATCAGGGCCATGAGATATTTACCATTCCACAGCATCTCATTTTGGTATGTATCTTTGTGAGGGAGGTAAGGGATGTTAATGCTTTAACTGCATATTAGTTTGCAGAAAAAGATATTTTGTTTTAATATAGCCTCCCAGATCAAGTTATGGTGATGCCTTAGCAATCATTTCTAGCACCTGGATATCAATGCAAATTATTTGGGTGCTTTGGAGGTTGAGTATTATCTAAACCTTGGTGAAAGTTCTTTCCTTATTAAAGTGTTATCTGCATACTAAAAAGCCCACTCTATCCATTCAAAATGAATACCCCAATTTTATTAAAAGCTTCTGAGAGTGCTGATTTTTATAATGGCAACTTTAAATATGGAGAATCAGAATGAAACAATACAGCAGTCGCCATCAAAGGAGCAGTTGAATGTCATGCTATGAGGTGCATTAATTCTTCCAGCATTAGGTCTTGTAAAAATGGTACTTCATTGTTATTAAGAAGAGGTTTTATAAAAGGCCCATTAACTCCGGTGACCACAAGTGGCATATCAATTATACATTTGTTTTATGTAAATGGGACCCCCAAATGACACTATCATTGTATTGCATTTTACCTTTGATCAAAATAGTCAAAGCCACTATTTGACAGTGTCTTTGCTTGATTTCTCAGGTAAGATCTGGAGCTAGCTGAGCAATTCACATCTCATGCATTGAAGATAAATTACCCCAACGAAAATTCTATTATAGTTTAAGAAAATTATCTCCTTTAATCTGACACACTGAGCTGGCTGGGAATACAGTTATTTAGTGACACCTGCTTAAAATGGCAATCTGGGGTATTTGGGAGCCTTTGTTCCATTCAGTTGCTACATATAACCTTTGGAATCACAGTAGCTAAGTACAACAGAGAAGAGGAGCACACAAGGATTTCGGTAAAATTGGAAATGAATCTAAATTTAAGAAGTAAATGCAACTAGAGTTTTGGCAAAGAAAACAAACAAATGTTAGAATAGACAACAGCATGGCATTTTATACAAATGAGGCTATTACAACAATATTATCTACTATAGGCCGGTTGCACAAAATTCTTGCATGAGTAGGGTCCTAAGGCGTGTCCAGCAATCAGGGCCAATCGGGGCCTTCCGGCTGCCGGCCACTGGCCGCAGCCTTCCTTCCCCAGCTGCCAGCTGCTGGCCAGGGCTTTCCTTCATTCCATGATGCCCCCTGGTGGTCAGCTCACATCATAGCAAGCAATCGATCCCCCTGGTCGAACTCCCTTGGGGACAATTTGCATAATACACACACACACACACACACACACACACACACACACACACACACATATATATATATATATATATATATATATATATATATATATATATATATATATATATGCCTGGTGCATGAAATTCATGCATGGCAGAGGGGAGCCCCTCAGTGTGTCCTGCACCCTCTCCAATCTGGGACCCCCTTGGGGAATGTCCGACTGCCGGTTTGTGCCCGCACTTTTAACAGATGACAGCTCCATTGTTGTTTCTTTCTTTTCATTCTTAAACCCATTGGAATTAGTAGGTATTCAAAGTGTGTATACATTTTGGGGGGACACCCTGTATATCTCTACTCAGCAGTGAAAGGAACCAACAGTGGATTTGGAATCCCCAGACAGGGAACCTTGCTCACTCCCCGCATGTCTCCCCACTCCACTTTCCACCTTCACGAGCAGTGGGATAGTCAGTGTTTTCTCTCATTAACTCAGAAAAGCATGTCCTGTCACACACTGCCCGGCAGAATTGCACTAGGCCCCAAGCAAGCAAGGCTTAGTCAGGGCAGCCTTCACTCATGGGTGCTGGCACCCAAAGTGTACATTCCTCCTCTGCAGTTGCCCCAACTATCCCACCATTTCACTGTGAGGACAGAATTCCTCGCCTCCTCTGAGTTCCCGATCTTGAATGCTGACCAAAGGCACCTCAGCGAGGGCTGCCCGCACCTGCTCCCACCTCAGCACCTGCATTAGCCCCATGGAGGTGATCTCGTTGCTGCATTGGCCTCCCTGGGAACAGAGCATCACCACTCTGCCCTCTCACTGTCATCTCACAGGCGCCCATTCCCAGCACCCAGAACACCCAGACACTCTCCAAAGGACATGAGCATGTCGGAGGGTATGTGCGCACATCCTGTGGGGGATGTAGGCATGCTGGGGTTGATGGAAGTACAGCAGAGGGGTGGGGTGGGGGGCTAGCGCACGCCATGGTCAGGGACTGTTGCAGGTGCACGTAGGTGACAGCACGCTGGGGGATGTTTGAAGGCCAGGGTGCGGGGGAGGAGAGGATGTGCGCACCTGAGGCCTGTGGCTGTGCAGATCCACAAACCCCCGTGGCGGGGCCAGGAGGACTTCAATCTGGCCCGCCACAATGGCTGTCCCTGCAATGTAGGAAGCCAAGCCCCCCACCCGTGTGCACTCCAGTCAGCTTGGCTTCCTCTGTCACTGAGGCAACGGAGGAAGCCAAGCCCTCTGCCTCCTCTGCTCCAGCCACCGCCATCTTTGTCATGTCAATTTGCATATTCCCTCCTTATTGGCTGTGGGCATCACCATCTTTATTGCAAAGTGATGGTCAATTTGCATATTACTCTTTTATTAGATAGGGTAGCATTAATGGTCATTTAAAATATTCTGTTCCCAAGAGAAAACCAACCCATACATGTGAGGTTAAGTCACTAAATAGTAGCATATGATATTTGCAATACATTGCCTAAAATTATATCCTTATAACAAATTTGTGTTTCACGGCGGACAGTTTCTGTGTGGTCTCACAAAGCTTTGATTTGCTCCCACTTTAACCTTGACAGCTTGCAGTTTTCAACATTCAGGACCAAAACTACTTAATATGATGAAGTTGGCAAAGCTTGTATTTTAGCTTTTTATTCATTCCACATTTTCTTGTTATTCATTTTCCTACTCTTAATTTTTATACACAGGCATAATTTGTGTGCATAAATATTGTAAATCAGTGTGGTACTTGCTCAGGTATATTTCTATGTGAGGTCTCATGTAAGATACTGAAGGAATAAAGTACAATTATTTGTTGGAATTATACTCACTCATCAAAAACCACAGAGAGGTTGGATTATGGCCCAAGCTATCTAAGGTAATTGTTAAGTATGCAGAGTTGGTGCCTGGATGCTTGTCCTCAGATCTTGGCTGGATGATTTGGAGCAAGTTCCTTAATCTCTCTGTGTTTCCTTTTTTTTTTCTTCACTTGAAAGAAGGGGACAATAACAGTACCTTCTCACAGGATGTCTGTGAGAAATCAGTGCATTGAAGTTTGAATTGCAGTTAGCACAATATATCTGGTACACTGAGAATTATTATTATTATGGACTGCTGAATATATATATTTAAAAGCCTACTTGACCGTTCAACCAACACACACTGACCACCAGAGGGCAGACGCTCAACGCACAGGAATGGAAACATGGAACAGACTGATGAATCTCAGAGGGAATGGGGGTATGGGGAGGGTGGGAAGAGATTAACCAAAGATCTTATATGCATACTAGAGGCCCTGCACCAGTGGGATCCCTTGGCCTGGCCTGTGGGGATCAGGCCAAAACCAGCAGTCTGATATCCCCCGAGGGGTCCCGGATTGCGAGAGGGCTCAGGCCAGGCCGAGGTACCCCACCAGTGCATGAATCTGTGCACTGGGCCTCTAGAGTGTGTGTGTGTGTGTGTGTGTGTGTGTGTGTGTGTGTGTGTATAAAATCAATTGTAGAACAGTGCTTGGCACATAGGAAGCACTCAATAAATAATAACTTCTGCTAAAAATAGAGGCAAGAGATGGATCCAGCTTTTCTAAGTCTCTGAAGCTTTTACATTGGGGGAAGCACTTCATAAAAAAGCAAACAAAATTATGGCTGCAAAGTGCCTACAGCAACTTCAATGCTTTTGCATAAAATCATTTATGAATATAACTGCTGCAGTTTTCATGGGAAGGGCCTATGCTAGTGAAAGGGCACCAAAATTTATGTGTGGTTGGCTTCAGTAAATCTACCATTGAAAGGGGATTTGTTGACCCCCTTGAAGATATTCACTTTGTCCATGGAATAAGTGTATAGAGGCCATGAGGAGCAGGACCAAGATTAATAAGCAAAGATTTGACACAAAATTTTATACCTTTATACTCAGACCCCTCCCCTAACACACACACACACACACAACAGACACACAGTGTACACCTAACAAAAGTATCTTGGTATAATAAAGATTCTCAGTAACTGTTAAATAAAGGCAGTTATAATGTATGTTTGTTAGCCTACAGTTAGTGTGAGGAAATGAAATAGAGCAATAGAGATAACCTACATGAGGAAAATAAAGATTAAAATTAAAAAGAAAAATAAGGCTAAAAGGAGTGATTTATTTTTTTATTCAGTAATTATTTATCAACTACCTACTAAATGTACTCAGTGTTAGATATCTATATAAAGGCCTAATATGCAAATTGTCCCTTCCATCTGTGCCACTCCCTGGTGGTCAGCGCACATCCTAGTGAGCTATCGAACTTCCCAGAACTTCTGGATTGCTCACTAGGATGTGCGCTGACCACCAGGGGGCGGCGTGGATGGAAGGATGGCCGCAGCCAGGGAAGGGAGGTCCTGGCTGGTAGCCAGAAAGAAGGCCCTGGCCTGCAGCCAGAAGGCCCTGATCAGCCCTGATTGCCAGTCAGGCCTAGGTACCCTACCTGTGCTCGAATATCATGCACCTGGCCTCTAGTATAAAGATAATTAAGATATGGTAGTTGTCCTCTGGGAGTTTAGTATAGAAAGAGTTAGAAGATGTATAAATATAAGTTTAAAGTGTAGTAGGGACTGTCATAGAAACTCTGTAAGGAGGGAATGTTTAATTTAACTGATTGTGGTAATAAGGAAAGTTTTAAAGAGAAGACACCACTTTATCTGATCATCAGAATAGTGAGGTTTTCCTGGAGTAGACAATGGAAGGTCATGGACAGAATGCAGCAAACACTTCTGCTATTTCCTGCTCTATCTGCCTGGTCCTTGAAACAACATAATTTTATTGGAGGAAAAGTGTCTATATTTAAGCATCACTTTTTATAAAAATAAAAAGATATGAAGCATAAAGGATCACTCAGAGAATTCTTAATAATTTGAGATAAGTATTGGGCTTTTGCAGTGGTATGACAAGAGATAAGGTGTGATCAGAGTCTGATTATAAGCCTTACTGAGGAGTGCTGATTTTCTACAGTGAATGTTGTGAAGCCAAAGCCATAAAGGTAATTTGGTAGGACGTGCACTTTGTAAGGTTACTCTGGGAATATAGTGAAAAATCCCTTTGAAAGGATTTGAGTCTGGATGTGGAAATGCCAATTAATTCAGGTGAGAGAAGATGAGACTGAGGTAGTAGCAGTGGAATGGAGTTGGTGGTTTGGGGAATGCAAAAAAATAAAAAAGAAAAGTGAAAAATGAATCAACAGCATTTAATCATCAACAGCACATCAGGATGAAGAAAAGAAAGGGGTTTGGGGTGTCTTTAGGTTTTCTTGTTTAGAGAATATAGAAATAATTAAGGGAGAAAAATGTACGTTTTACTTTGGATGCTATATTTAAGAAACCTGTGGGAAACCTAGGCATAGCTATCATGGGTGGAGGGTGAATTCAAGAGATATGGGGAATATATAAGTTTAAGCAAGTAATTAGTAGCTAAAGTAATAAGAATGCATATGATAGTACACTGATAATGTATGGAGAGAGGAGAGATCAACTAGAAAATCCAAGGAACCCCATTCTTAAAGGGCATAAATTGGGGGTGCAGAGAGAGAGGTCAAGTAAGAGAAAATACAGATAAGAGAATGGTGTTATGGAAATCAAAGGTGCAGAGAGTTGTACTAAAGAGAAATTAAATAAAATGAGGTCATTAGTGATCTTGGCAAGACCAGTTCTGGTGAGCAGAAGGCACAAATCTGATGGCCATGCTTGAAAAGGGAGAGATAAGAGGAAGTGGTGTCAGCAAGTGTCCACCTCCCTCACTCATGCCCTCACCCCCTTGGTGTCTGTGTCCATTGGTTAGGCTTATATGTATGCATACAAGTCCTTTGGCTGATCTCTCCCCCTTACCCCTGCCCTCCCCTATGTTCCCTCTGAGGTTTGACGGTCTGATCGATGCTTCTCTGTCTCTGGATCTGTTTTTCTTCATCAGTTTATGTTGTTCATTATATTCCACAAATGAGTGAGATCATGTGATATTTATCTTTCTCTGACTGGCTTATTTCGCTTAGCATAATGCTCTCCAGTTCCATCTATGCTGTTGCAAATGGTAAGAATTTTTTTCTTTTTTACCACAGCATAGTATTCCATTATGTAGATGTACCACAAGTTTTTAATCCACTCATCTGCTGATGGGCACTTAGGCTGTTTCCAAATCTTAGCTATTGTAAATTGTGCTGCTATAAACATAGGGGTGCATATATTCTTTATGATTGGTATTTCTAGTTTCTTGGGATATATTCTTAGAAGTGGGATAACTGGTTCAGTCTATGGCCATACCACTCTGAATGTGCCCGATCTTGTCTGATCTCGTTATTTTGATGGCCTCACTTCTGAAGTTGTCTCAGATAATTTTATCTTGCAATGGTATGTTTAATGTATATGACACGCACATACACAGTGTATCAATGTTTATTCCTCTCCTCTACATTAGTTTTATTGGTATCATGAAATTAAATAAGTAATAATAATGGACACAAAGAAAAATGATGATATGTATTATTCCAGGAAAATTAATGAGTAAATGAATTAAATACTAGAGTACAGCAAAGAGGGGGAAAGTAATGGAATAATATTTTTAGTTGCATTCATGTATTTTCTGAATAAAGACAAAAATATACACCTACTTATTGATCTGTTGTAGTGTTTAATAACATTATAGTTTTAGTTTCAAGCCTTAACTCTGCAAAGTTGCCAAGGACTTTGTCTAAAGAGCCCTCTTTATTAATTTTAGTTTTGAAAAGCATCTTTCACATGAACAATGGATACACACATACGTAGTAAGGAAAATTCTTAACTGTAAGAGTAAGCTCAGTAGACATTTTAAAAATTTCACTTCACAATAAATTCTAGAAATTGCAATACAATCCATGTCTTTGTCTCTTTGGAAAAAGTTCTAGTGGCTTACACATGTCTCCAGATTCAAAAGAATTTTAAACACAAAATCTCCAAGTGTCCACATAAAGCTCAAATTCTGCTTTTTGGTTATCACAATCATGGCAAGATAATTGTTTACTTTAAATATAATTTTGAATGTTAAGATTATGTGATAACCAGAATTTGGAGCAGCCACTGTACCCAAAGAGAGCTTCGGTGACTCCAATTTTGAGCCATTAGGAACTTAATATTTTTATTGTAATTTATTTTTTATTTTTTAAGTTGTATTTTCAACTACAGTTGACATTCCATATTATTTATATTAGTTTCAGGTGTACAGCATATTTGTTAGACAACCATAATTTACAAAGTGTCGCCATTTGGCACCATACATACATATTTTAAGTACCCTCCTAGCACCATACATATATAGCTATATTCAAGGACTTATTCTTGCTCTAGCTGGTTTGGCTCAGTGGACAGAGCGTCAGCCTGTGGACTGAAGGGTCCCAGGTTCGATTCCTGTCAAGGGCACATGCCTGGGTTGCGGGCTCAATCCCCATTAGGGGACGTGCAGGAGGCAGCCAATCAATGATTCTCTCTCATCATTGATATTTCTATCTCTCTCTCCCTTTCTCTCTGAAATCAATAAAGACATGTTTTTTTAAAAAATTGAAAAAAGAACTTATTCTTTAAATGAATCTGTGTAGCTAAATCTGTATGTATTGGGTGGAGGAGGTTGGGTTTATAACTAGGAGTTCTCGAAATTAACTTTCATGAAGAATTCAATGTTTATTCAAGGATAGGTCATTAAAATGTGCTAATTTAACACTTATAGAAATATTATTAAAATTAATCAGAACATAAGCAATTGGTTAGAACTTGGGGCAATAAATGGTATTTTTCAAGGAAGAATAATTTAACATGGATAGTATTTAAAATTGTCAACACAGTGATAAGATGCAGATTATCTTTAAATAGATGTTTTTAATATTTAAAAAATATATGCAGCAAATACTTCTGCTGTTTCCTGCTCTATTTGCCTGGTCTTTGAAACTACCTGTAATTATTTGGGAGAAAGTGTCTATGTTTAAGCGATCAACATTATTTTTCTTAAATATTTTCTCTGATACAATATACAGGATGTGAAACCTTTATGTCATCTTTACTAATATTATTTACCCGTGCTTTCCAAATTCTATTGAAAGAGTCAACCATTCTGTGAAGGGTACATACACATTGTACCTTATTGTTAGTTAGATTTCATTCCTTATGTAGTTTATAGTCCACAGAAATGCATTTAAAATGTAAAGTATTAGTTAACCACACAGAAGGTATTATACACAGTAATTATATCCTACAAAAAATATCTCAACTATCTATAATAATAAAAGCAAAATATGCTAATTAGACTGAACAGCTGAATGACCTTCCGGACATCATTCTAGACGTCCTTCCAGATGAAGCCACAGTGGTGGGGCGAGGCAGAGGCAGTTAGGGGTGATTAGGCAGGCCAGCAGACTAGTTAGGGGCAATAAGGCAGGCAGGCAAGCAGTTAGGGGTGATCAGGCAGGGCAGGCAGAGGCGATTAGGGGTGATCAGGCAGGCAAGTGAGTGGTTATGGGCGATCAGGCAGGCAGGCCAGCAGTTAGGAGCCAGTGGTCCTGGATTGCGAGAGGGATGTCCCTGAGGGATTGGGCCTAAACTGGCAGCGTGACATTCCCCGAGGGGTCCTGGATTGCGAGAGGGTACAGGCCGGGCTGAGGAACCACCCCTCCTGTACACAAATTTCATGCATTGGGCCTCTAGTTTAAATATATTTCAAAATCTCTAATTACCTGGCATCCACTTACTTTATTTTTATAATCTAAATTTAAACGAGTACTTTATGATATTTATGTTTTTAAATTATTTAAGTATTCTGTTGAGGGTACCACTTGTGGCATATTATTTTTGTGTGTTTCTTTCAAAGAATTACCCTTTAGGAAACTGATGCTAGCTAGATATTAACCTAAATTGCTTTGCTCAAATTATGATTACTTTATCACTGTTTTCCAATCTTTTATAATGCAGAAAACATAATTCAAACTATTAATATAACGGTGAAAAACATGGACACTGGTGGATGATGATCAAGATAAAATTCTGTCTGTGCCAATAACCAAGTTATTTAACTGCTGTGCTTTACTCTTCATCTGTCAAATGGGGCTAATAATATTACATTGTTCATTCGGTTGTTTTGAGGGTTAAGAAAGAAAATACATGGAAATTTCTTATAACAGTGTTTAGCATATTGTAAAGTCTCAATATGTGTAGTTATTTCAGGAAAGACTATATGTACTAATTACTTATTGGTTCTTTTTTTCTGTTTGTGTTGCAAAGCGGTCAATAGCCCATATTTAGCCTATTTGTCCCTGAGACCTTACTAATCTGGCTCATTTTGACTGAGACCGCTATACCTACTGTCAAATTTAAATATACTTTAAAGAAATAATATTTTTAACATTTGCATTAGCCATATTTTTGCAACATTAGAACACAATATATAAAGTATGCTATCTGTATTTTCCCTGTTAAATAGCTCTTCTTCTGGGGTTCTTTCTTTCTTTTGTCTCCTTACTCCACTAGAACTTACTTCAGGCTCACTGGGTCTCTGTCTCTCTAAAAACCTACCCCCAACTCACATGTCTTGAAATAAATAAATTCCTTTACATTTGAAATGGTCTACTAGTATCCTTATAGGCCCCTCCATGCTTTGCCCTCTTATTGTGTGAGCCATGGGTCAGACATGCTAGCTTGAAATCAGTGGGAAAGTCAGAGAAATAAAGAGTGTAAATAACTAAATGGAATTCCTGACATTATTAATACAGTTTTCTCTTCCAGAGAGCCTCTTGTGAAAGTAACACTGATCTTCTTCACTTTTTATGCTGGGAGAAGATATGTTGAGAGCCTTTTTGACATTTTTTCCTCACTTAGTTATGTGGCAATCTTGTTTCCTTAAGGAAAGATATTTTTAATGCCTTTAAAATGAAGTTGGTTAGTTTCTAGTGTAGTTAATGCTATGTTTTGAAATAATCTTTTCTTATGCCAGCAGCATTACTGAGAAAAATTCTTACAAATAGATTTATACTAAATAAAAAGAGACAATACAAAAATAGACCCAGAGACAGAGAAGCATTGATCAGATGCTCAAACCTCAGAGGGTGGGGATACAGGGGAGAGATCAACCAAAGGACTTGTATGCATGCATATAAGCATAACCAGTGGACACAGACACCAGGAGGGTGAGAGCATGAACGGGGGAGGGGAGGGGATCACAATGGCATCATATTAGAAATCCACTACACTAAAAACACTCAAAAGCATTTTAATTACATGGAGGCTAAATAGCATCTTATTAAACAATGAACGGGTCACTGCTGAGATCCAGGAAGAATTCAATAACTTCCAGGAAAGAAAGAAAAATGAACTCACAACAACACAAAATCTATGGAACACACTGATAGCAGTCCTGAGAGGGAAGTTCGTAGCACTTACAGGTAGGTATACCTCAAAAACCAAGAAAAATATTAATGAAAGATCTAACCCTACAAGTTAAGCAATTAGGAAGAGAACAACAAGAAACACCCAGAGTAAGTAGAAGGAATAAAATAACAAATATCAGAGTAGAAATAAATGACATAGAGAATAAACAGATATTCCTAAAAAATCAATGAAAGGAAGAGATGATTTTTTGAAAAGATAAACAAGATTAATGAACCATCAGCCAGACTCATCAAGAACCAAAGAGAGAGTACCTACATAAATAAAATTGAAATTAAAAAGGTGAAGTAACAACTTACACTACAGAAATACAAAGGATTGTAAGAAAATACTCTGAAGCCCTAGCCAGTTTTGCTCAGTGGTTAGAGCGTCGGCCTACAGAATGCAAGGTCCCAGGTTTGATTCTGGTCAAGAGCACATGCCTTGATTGTGGGCCCAATCCCCATTGGGGGGCGTGCAGGCAGTTGATCAATGATCCTCTCTCATCATTGATGTTTCTCTCTCTCTCCCCCTCTCATTTCCTCTCTGAAATCAATCAAAATATATTTATAAAAGAAATAAAATACTCTGAGCAATTACATGCTGGAAAGCTGGACAATGTGGATGAAATGGACAAATTTCTAGGAGAATAAAATTTTCTAAAACTCTATCACGAAGTAACAGAAAACCTGAATAGGCCAATAACAGCTAATGAAATTGAAGCAGTAATAAAAAAAAAACTCCGAGCAAACAAAAGCCCTGGTCCAGATGGCTTCACAGAGGAGTTTTAACAAATATCCAAAGAATAACTGACACCTTCCTCCTAAAACTATTCCAAAATAATCCAAGTGGAAGGAAAGCTTCCAAGCTCTTCTTATGAGGCCTGTATTATTCTAATTTGAAAACCAGATAAAGACATTAAAATAAAAGAGAATTGCAGGCCAATATCTCTGATGAACATAGATGCTAATATCCTCAACATAATATTAGCAAATAAGATCCAGCAGTATATTAAAAAGGTCATACACCATGACCAAGTGGGATTTATTCCAGGGATGCAAAGCTGGTACAATATTTGCAAATCAATAAATACGATACACCACATAAATTTAAAGACAAAAATCACATGATCATATCATTAGATGCACAAAAAGCATTGGACAAAATCTAATACCGATTTTTGCTAAGAACTCTCAGCAAAGTGTGAGTAGATGGCTCATACCTCAAAATAATAAAGACCATATATTACAACCCTACAGCCAATGCAGTACTCAATGGGAAAAAGTGAAACCATTCCACGTAAGAAATAGAACAAAATACGGTGTCCGCTTTCATGCCTATTATTCAATACAGTATTGGAAGTCCTAGCCACAGTAATCAGAGAAGAAAACATAAAAGGCATCCAAATGGGAAAGGAGGAACCAAAACTATCATCATACTCATTTGACATGATATTATACATAGAAAACCCTAAAGTCTCTGAGATTTAATAAAGAAATTTGGCAATGTTGCAGGATACAAAAAACACCCAGAAATCAATATTATTTTCGTACACCAACAATGAATTTTTAGAAAGGGAAATTGTATAAAAAGAAACACAAAAAATACACACACAAACAAAACAGAACAAAAACAATTCCACTCACCATTGCAACAAAAATATTAAGATACTCAGGAATAAACTTAACCATTTGCCTAAAGTCCTGTACTCAGAAAACTACAGGACATTGAAAAAAGAGATTGGTGAACATACAAACAAGTTGAAGAATATACTGTGTTCTTGGATTGGTAGAATTAACATCATTAAAATATCAACACTACCAAAAGCAATATACATATTCAGTGCAATCCCTATTAAAATACCAATGGCATATTTCACAGATCTAGAACAAACCAAAAATTTATATGGAACCAAAATGGAGCCTGAATAGCCCAGCAATCTTGAGAAAGATGAACAAAGTTGGAGGGATCACAAAACCAGATATCAAATTATACTACAAAGCCACTGTAATCAAAACAGCCTGGTACTATTACAAAAACTAGACATATAGTTCACTGGAACAGAACAGAGAACAGAAAATATGCTCAATATTTGACAAAGGAGGCAAGAATATACAATGGAATCAAGACAGTCTCTTCAATAAATTGTGTTGGGAAAAATGGACAGATATATGCAAAAAGAAAAAATAAACTAGACCACCAACTTATACTATATACAAGAATAAAGTAAAAATGGATGAAAGACTTAAATGTAAGTCATGAAACCATAAAAATCCTAGAAGGAACCATAGGCAGCAAAAAGGCATCTCTCGTAACAATACGTTTAATGATACAAATAAGGGCAAGGATAATAAAGGATAAAATAAACAAATGGGACTACATCAACTAAAAAACTACCCATCAACAAAATGAAAAGGAGCCAACTATATAGGATAACATATTTGCCAATGATACATTAGAAAGGGGGTTAATTTCCCAAATATATAAGGAATTCATACAACTTAACAAAAGATTAACAATCCAATTAAAAAATGGGCAAAGGACCTAAATGGAAACTTCTCCAGAGTGAAAATACACATGTCCAAGAAACATGCTAAATGCTCAAAGTCAATAATCATCAGGGTTATGAAAATTAAAATGACAATGAGGTATCACTTCACATCTCTCAGAATGGCAACCATCAAAACCACAAAAAAATGACAAGTGCTGGCGAGGATATGAAGAAGAGGGAACACTACTACACTGCTAGTGGGAATGCAGACTAGTGCAGCCATTATGGAAAACAGTATGGAGTTTCCTCAAAAAATCAAACGTGGAGCTACCATTTGACCTAGTGATTCCACTTCTAGGAATATATCCTAAGAAACAAAAACACCAATTTGAAAGCATATATGCACCCCTATGTTCATAGCAGCACTATTTTCAATAGCTAAGATCTGGAAACAGCCCAATTGCCCATCAGTAGATGAGTGAATAAAAAAAGCCATGATATATTTGCACCATGGAATGCTATGCAGCTGTGAAAAAGAAGGTCTCTTACCCTTTGAGACAGGATGGAGGGGCCTGGAGAGTATCATGCTAAATGAAATAAGTCAGAGAGAAAGGTAGGTATCACATGATTTCGTTCATGTGTGGAATCTAATGAACAAAATAAATTGATAAAATAGATGCAGAGACATAGAAGCATGGAACAGACTGATGAATTTCAGAGGGAATATAGGAGTGGATGAGGAGAAATTAAAGAGCTTATATGCATATATGCATAACCTATGGCCACAGAGAATAGTATGGGGAAGGCCCGGGGGTTACATGTGGAAAATAAGGGGACATATGCAATACTTTCAACAACCAGATAAATTCTTTTTAAAAAGACAAGTGAATTGGATTTTTGAGCTAAAAAAATTAGGTGTTTAAGGCAATAAACTCAGATTGTGATGGTTGGCTGGAAGAGCACTTCAGTCTACAAGGAGAAATGAACCTTGTAATGTACTGCGGTGGTCTCTAAAATGAAATCACTGGGAGCTACATAAGGAAGAGAAAATAATAGAAACAGAATGAAGAACATCCATATTTCCTGCACCCTGAAGGCAGGTGAGGGGATGACCCCATTACTTTCATTGATCATTTTGTTCCATCTCTCCTCACACATATCCTTACCAGGACTAAAAAAAATATAAAGATGAACAACTTCCTTCAGCCATTTCCACTGTCTCAAAGAATTCTCCAACTTTGTTTATTAAGGTTTTAGATCTTCTTCATGTTTTAGCATTTGCTTAACCTTCTGTTTTGTTTTGTTTTCTTCTGTTTATTTTTCTCCTTGACCTAGATCATGGAATTATATTCTAAGAGGGCATTTTTCTAAATGTAATTTGTTAGAAATGGCTTGGCAAAGACAGGCAAAATTCACAGTACCCTACAGCAATACAATTAAGAAGACTTTTTTATTTAAAAAAAAAAAAACTAAAAAAAAAAACTAAGCCTGATTAATTTTTTATGCTCTTGAAATATAAAGGCCAAAAAGAACATTTGAAGAAATAATTTTAGAATGATATTATATCTAAAATGTTATAAGCCTTTTAAAAAACCACTAACAATCTGATTAACCAACAGCTTTGGTTTTTATTACTTTGAGGGGCATTATCGTACATCTAGTATCCTGGTGCACATTGAAAGGAAATTAATTAGAAGGTGGCCGGTGGGGCGGGACTAGGCAAGATGGGTCGGACAGGCCCTCGAGCCAACCTCCCATGGATCGCTTCCTCCCAGGCCTGCCACACCTGGGGTGGCTCCTGGGCTCCAAGGGTGTCTGCAGAGTGAGTGGGGTCCCTCTGGCAGGTGGGATGCCTTGGCCTGGCTTGTGAAAATCGGACCGAAACCAGCAGTCCGACATTCCCCAAGGGGTCCCGGAATGCAAGAGAGAACTCTGCAAAGTTGCTGTCCCTCAGCAGCTCCTTCATTAAGCATCTGTCCCCCGGTGGTCAGTGCGTGTCATACCTACCAGTCAGCCAGTTGGCCGGTCACTTAGCCATATATATATATATATATATATATATATATATATATATATATATATATATATATATATATATATTCACACAATTGATTTTATGCTTATAGATATCTTTATGGAAACTATATGTGAAGATGTATAGGAGATACTGTGTAATGCCATCAACTTTCGCAGCAACTGGTCTTTATTTCTCAAGGCTTGTGCCATACTAATCCTTTTTACTTATAGGAAATAAAGTCCTCTCTTAAAAAGCTCAGTTGGGTTGATTTATAAGCAGGCTTTAAGAGCATGAGAACCATAGGCTATAACGTGTAATCTTCAGTTGTGCAATACAATAGTTAATTGGACTGAGAAATGAGTTCCAATTATATTTTGGTGGATCTGTGCCACACATTCATCGAATTCCAGCTTCATGCCATGTAATGTACTAAGTACTGGTAGTACAAAGATATGTAAAGCCGACACCAACTACTGGACAGGTGAGCCTCTGGTGGGACTGGCTACTTTGCAGGAGGAATACATTGCTTTGCCCAATAAATTATTAAAACTGAAAAAAATTGCTTTCTTTGAACTATTTGACCTTCTGTATGTTTAAGTGGCTTGACTAGCTTTAAAGTTATCAATGTAAAACACCCGAAAGTTAGTGTCGGATAGCGAGTTTCTAGTTACCTCCATAACACTAGTAAAACCAATCAACCAAGTAACAACTAGCACATGAAAAATTAAGCCAGGCCTTGTATTATTAGATTCAACCAGGGGCAGGCAAACTCTTTAAATGACCAGTTAGTAAATATTTTTAGCCTGATGTAACTGTGGACAAGCCACTTGAATTCTTTCATCTTTCACTTTCTTTAGCTATAAAGTTTGAGATGAAAGGTGACCATATTCATATTTGCTTGAGAGAATACAGGTTTAAGTGTTTGCCAATTATTAATAGCATCTTCATTCTCAAAATGATCCTAGTTTGGGTTATAAATAATATGATCACACCAGCCCGTGATGATTATGTGATGAAACTTATATAATCAATTGGACATAATCAGAAGCTAATACATATTTAATAAATGTTCTTATAAATAATACTAACTTAACAGAGCAAATGATATGTGTCTATATATATATGAATGATACTCAGAACTGTCTACTGCTTTAGTTACTCTTAAAAATGGATTTTCATGGAAAGGAAGTCATTGATTATTGATTGTTGGCTAGTTTTGTCCTGTGTGTGACAAGGTCCTTAAATTAAGTCATTTTGTCTTCGTTGTTTTTACTAGTTTGATTGTGTCAGTTGGCACTGTTTCTTGCTAAAAGGCATTTGGAATAGAGACTTTGGGAAATAATACATTTAAGAAAAGGGCAATAAAATTCTTTAAACTATAACTCTAACATGACAATACCATTGTCTATAAGACCAGTTATCTACAAAAGAGAAATATAACATTTTTATTCTCTTAATAATTTCTTGATGGAAAACCTCATTATGTTGCCTTTTGAAATTTACTTTTCATTTCCAAGAAAGTCTATTCCTACAAGAGGAAAGAGATGTTCAACGTTAGTTCTTGCATATTATTTCATCTTGTAGATGAAAATCCTGGACTCTCAACCCAGACAGACTTCTGTTTGAATCCCTGTTCAGCCACTCTTCTGAAGGGAAAGTTATTTGATTTTTTTGCACTTCATCAGTGAAATAAAGACATTATTAGTGCCTACTTCTTCGTGGTGCTGTGAAGAGATGAGATAATGCATATACAATTTGCTTCTGCTCTCAGTTATTATTGTCATACCATTATTAAGAAGAATATTGAAGATGATCTTCTTAAGATTGTATGGGCAGTAAATTTGAAGACTGCAGCCTGGGATGTATTTGACCCATTAGCTGTTTTCTTCCCCATTCAGATTTTTACTTCATTGTTCTATAACTATTGCTCTTCCACCTGAGAAGGATAAAAAAGTAATATAGTATAAGGAGAAAAAAATAAATCACAGTTTCTGAAAATCTAAGAGAGAGGAACTCAAGAATTGATAGGTCATGTGACACAGCAGATCTATAATGTGTTTTGGAGTGGTGGATTGTCAACACATGCCAATGAGTGATTGAGATTTTCATATCCGAGGCCTTATTACATTGCCATTTAAAAATACTTTTATTCTACTTCAAATGAAGGCATTATCATCAATGAAATGTAGAGAATTTTGTGGTTACCATGGAAATAAAAGTATTCAAAATAGTTGAGCATTATGAAGCTAAGAAAGTCTTTTCAACCAGTGGTGCTAGAGCAAGTGGACATCGACATGCAGAAAAAAAATCTAGATATAGATTTTATACCCTTCACAAAAATAATTGAAAGTAGATAATAGACATAAGTCTTAAACACAAACTCTAAAAATCCTAAATAAAATCACAATCTCAAAGGGATATATGCAAACCTATGTTCTTTGCAACATTGCTAACTATTTTTCCTTTGTTATTTATTTTCTAACCATGTTGAGTTTGCCAAGATATGTACAAAAACCTAAGTGCCCTTTGACAAATGAAAGGATAAAGAAAATGTTCATTTGCATAAACAAATGAACCTATAGGACAATATGCTAAATGAAATAAGCCAGACACAGAAAGAAATGCATGATATAATTATGTACAGAATCTAAGACAAAAGAAAAAGTCAAACTCATAGTAAAAGAGAGTAGAATGGTGGTTACCACAGTCTGAGGGGTAGGTAAAAACAGTGGGTAAATATTCATCAAAGGGTACAAACTTTCAGTTATAATATAAATAAGTTTTAGAGACCTAATATATAACATAACATGATGACTGTAGTTCATAAAAATATACCATTTACTTGAAATTTGCTGAGAGAGTAGATCTCAAGTTTGCTCCTCACAGGGACATTCCCCCCCAAAAAAATAGTAACTATGTGAGGTTATGGGTATGTTAATTAGTTTGATAATTGTAATCATTTCACAATGTATACATATATCAGAACATCATGTTGTACACCTAAAACATATACTTTTTATTTGTCAGAAAACATTAAAATACCCAAAGCTTATGAAACTTGTAAGAAGATAATATAGGCTAAAACATGGATGACCTTGGGTATGGATGATGACTTTTTAGATACAACACCAATGCACAGTCCAAGAAAGAAATAATTGATAAACTGGGCTTTATTAAAATTAAAAACTTCTGCTCTATGAAAACAGTATCATGAGAATGAGAAGACTAAAAACACATGGGAATAATATATTTATAAAAGATATTTGATAAAAGGACTGTTATTGAAAATATACAAAGAACTCTCAAAACTCAACAATAAGAAAAGCAACTCAATTTAAAAATGGGTCAAAGACATGAACAGGCACCTCACCAAAGAAGATACATACATGGAATGTCAGCATTTGAAAAGATGCTTCACATCATATGTCACTGGGGAAATGCAAATTAAAAGAACAATGAGATATCATTACATACCTATTAGAATGTCCAAAATCCAGAACATTGACAAGGTTAAATGCTCATGAGGATGTGGAGCTATGAGAACTGTCACTCATTGCTGGTGGGAATGCAAAATGGTACAGATACTTTGGACAATAGATTGAGGGTTTCTTATATAACTAAACTAGAGGCCCAGTGCATGAAATTTGTGCACTAGGGGGGGAGGGGGTCCCTCAGCCTGGTCTGCGCCCTCTCGGCCATCAGTTGGACATCCTTAGTGCCGCTGTGGAGGCGGGAGAGGCTCCCACCACCGCCGCTGCACTCGTCAGCAGTGAGCCCGCCTCAGGGCTTCTGGCTGAGCGCACTGACCATCAATGGGAAGCTCTTGCTTTGAGTGTCTACCCTCTGGTGGTCAGTGTGCATCATAGTGACTGGTTGTGCCACTGTTTGGTTGATTTGCATATTAGCCTTTTATTGTATAGGACATACTCTTACCATACAAAGTAACAGTTGCATCCTTGGTGTTTATCCAATGGTATTGAAAACATTTGTTCACACGGAAATCTGTAAATGGATGATTACAGCATCTTTATTTATAACTAGAGGTCTGATGCATGAAATTCATGCAAGGGACTTGGCCCTGGCAGCCTTTCTGTCTCAGCCAGCCCTTGCAGTCCCTGGCAGCCCCTCACAGCCTGGGGTGGCCCTCGCAGCCTCAGCTACCTTCGCTGGTCCTCACAACCCTGGCTCCATCCGGAAAGGTTGTCTGGAAGGATGTTCTGCTGTTTGGTCTAATTAGCATATTAGCTCTTTATTATATAGGACTGCCAAAACCTGGAATCAACCAAAATGTAGTTCCGTAGGTGCAGCAATATGTAAACCAGAACATATTCAGACGATGTAATATTATTCAGGATTAAAAGGAAATGAGTTATCAAGCCACAAAAAGAAATAGAGGATCCTTAAGTGCATATTACTAAGTGAAAGAAACCAGTCTGAAAAGGCTGCAAGCTATGTTGCCAACATTCTGGAAAAGGCAAAATTATAAAGACAATAAAAAGATGAGTAGTTTTAAGGCAATGGGTAAGGGGGAGGGATTACTAGCCAGAACACAGAGGAGTTTTAGGACAGTAAATAAACTCTGTATGATACTATAATGATAGATATATGTCATTATGCATGTCCCAACCCAGAGAATGTACAACACCAAGAGTGAACCATAATGTAAATTATGATCCTTGTATCATTATGATGAGTCAGTGTAGGTTCACCAGTTATAAAAACTTTACCACTCTGGTGAGTGATGTTAATACTGGAGGTGGCTACGCATGTGTGGCCACAAGGATTATATAGAAAGTCTCTGTAATTCTCGAATTTTCTGTGAACAGAAACTGCTCTAAAAATGTGCCCCATGGACTTCGACAATAGTGTGGTGAAGAACAAGAGAGGGGAGGCAAGGGTGGATGGAGGTGGGCAAACGGGGGGGGGGTGAAGGGAACACCTGCAATAATATCAACATTTAAATTTTTTTAAAATACATTAAAAAATAAAAACATCTTCTAAAAAGTAGTATAGCCTGAATCATTCTCCATAATATTTACTTACATACTATTGATATTTAAATATAGAAGAAAATTAGAAACATAGACTTCTACAGGCATTGCTTTCATAAATTACAATTTGTATGGCTAGCAGGATACAATTATATGTTTCAGATATATGCAAATGATGGTAAATTAGAAAAGCTTTGAATCATCAATTATCTGGTTGACAATCATACCCATATAGATTATGCTTAATTATTTTGTGCCAAAATTAAGTGACTATGTGAGAACCCTATATTTAGTGTGTAAGCCACACTTTTCAGTAATGTTTCTTCCATTGCAATATTTTTCAGTGAACCAGCATCCTTGTAATGAGCACGGTGTTATTCTAATGAAGCTGGCAGTACAAGTGGTACTTTGTGCTTTCTCATTTCATGCTTTCATTTAGATTTAAGATGTTCTTGGTTTCATTTCCAAGTTAGCATGAATTAGCAATAAATAGGAATCTGGTGACTTGTGTTAAATTTGTTTATCACATACCTTTTGGGAAAGAATGGGAAGAATTCAGAACTCTAATCAGTTTTCATTGAGGTTACCTAGATGTCTTTTCTATATCCGAACATGAAGCCAAATTTCTTAGCATGTAATCAGAAGGCACCATGTTGATTTCACAACTTATTGATGGGTGTGTACTTTCATTAAGGAGTCACAGGGAAAAGAGATGGTGGTATTCCCATAGATTGATGATTGTGGATTTTCAGCAGTTACGAATTTCATTCAATCTAGAAAATAATTTCTAAGAATTACTAATCATGCAGTTCTTAGGAATAGGTTTGATTAAAATTATGAATAATGTATAAAATGCAATATGTGGTAAGAAAGAACACATTGGCTTTAACTCATAATTAGGTATACATGATTATTTTTCAGTCTTTACTTTAGCATTTACATTTAGGTTCATTTTTCCTCTAAAGAGTTAAATAATAACTATGCCCCCCCCAAAAAAATATAAAAGTAAAGATGAATACTTCAAAAGTAGATCCATGTGCTTCTGATACCTTGAATCATGTAAGAGGTTTCCACCAACCCAGATTGCTGTATCAGTCAGAATAGTCTGGTTTATGCTGCAGAAACAAATAATCCCCATATATCATTGGGCTAAAACTAAACAACCAAAAATGTATTCTTTTGGCTCTGGCTACATGTCCTTTTCAGGATAGGGACAGGGTTGTGGACTGCCCTGCATTTTGGCCTCATTCAGATTCATGGTGGAAAAAGATTCCAAGTGGCATACACCTGGTCACTGTGGCAAGAGGAAGGACAGGACTGAAAAAAATCTGCATTTAAATTAAGTGCTGCAATCCAGAAGTGACCTGCAATACTTCTGTGCACAACTCTTTGGCCAGAATTATTCTAATGATCCTGCCAGTGGCACGGTGGCAAATAAGTATAATTGTCTTTTGTGGCCAGAAGGGGGAAAGAATCAGACTAAGAAGAGCATTAAATATCTCTACCACATCTGAGGAACACATTAACTGTCAGAGCAAAGATCCAGGCATCCCACCTTAGCAAACATAATTAATCCTAAAGCCACCGATTCTGAGCTTACACTGACTTCAATTCCTTCACTGGCAGCTGTGGCTTTGCAAACATGGATAATGCTTCTCTGGTCAGACTGAATCGAGTATTGGCAGTAGCATGATCTGCAAGTTGCAACCCTTTTGTGTATCAATGTCTAATTTAATACTTATTGAATGAAATGTGTACTCATTTTATTCTTGTTGGGAAAAAAATGACAACATAAAAGCTCCAAATATTAAATCAAGATTTTCTACAAGAATTTTTATTAATTCTGCTGGTCCTTAAACAAACCTGAAACTGATTTTATTTTTCATATGTAATTCATTTTTGATACTTCAAGTAGAGGGAGCAGAACAGTTTTGCACCATCTTTATTTTCATGAGAGATTCATGTTAAGGACAAGAGAAGTATTTAGGTATCTCTAAACAATTTAGTAACCTAGATTTTTGGGTATCTACCCAGGATAAGGATTGCTGGGTTGTATGGTAGCTCTATTATCAATTTTATGAGGAATCACCAGACTGCTTTCCATAGTGGTTATACCAGTCTACATTTCCACCAGCGTGAATGAGGGTTTCATTTTTTACACAACATCTCCAGCACTTGTTATTGCTTGTCTTATTGATAATGGCCACTATTAACAGGTATAAGGTGGTATCTCATTGTAGTTTTGATTTGCATTTCCATAAATTGCCAGTGAGGTTGAACATATTTTCATATATCTATTGGCATCTGTGTTGAGCAAGGATTTCTGTTTTGAATTATAGTTGGTGAACTTGTTGGAATTTCAGGGGGTAGGCCAACAGCCTCTCTCATGCCGCCATTCCTCTTATGTCACTCAACATAATTGACACAATGTCATATTAAATGCATACAGATCCGATTTCCAGTGTTATCCTAATATATGTTCTAACAAACATATGGGAAGAATGTTGTAACAAACAATTGATTTGCCTGCTCTAATTTCTTCCTTTAAAACATTGCAGTAAAACATGACATACATTTTTAAAATCACATTTTGAATTTGGTAACTAGGGTTAAAATGATTGTTAGAGTGAAAGCAATGGAAACTCCAGTTATGAAGCCACTAATTATAGGGATCTATATGGCAATGTTTCTTCTTTCTTAAGACATTGTGGATGGATCACGAGAATTCTCGCTTCATATTACACTGTTTTACAAAGTTTCATACTTTAAAAAGTTATTAGCTTGGAAGAACATGTAATAAATAACTTCAAAATGCAATGGGTATTTAATTTTAAAGTGTGCCTTTAACATTTATGCAAAACATTTTTTGTACTCGTTCAATAGAAACTTATTTGGCCACTGGGTAAAGCTAGCAATAAAACTACTGATCCGCAATGTGTTAAGAAGACATTTGCTTTGCCCTAGCTGGTTTGGCTCAGTGGATGGAGTGTTGGCCTGTGGACTGAAAGGTCCCAGGTTCTATTCCGGTCAAGGGCACATGCCTGGGTTGCATGCTCAATCCCCAATGTGGGGCGTGCAGGGGACAGCCAATCAATGATTTTCTCTCATCATTGATGTTTCTATCTTTTTTTCCCTCTCGCTTCCTCTTTGAAATCAATAATATATATATATATATATATATATATATATATATATATATATATATATATTAAAAGGCATTTGCTTCATTTTTTTCTAAAATGCTAGTTGCAGGTGTGTCATTTTGAAAGTCAATATAACTGAACATCATTCTGGTGTCATGGTTCTCTGTAAGATAAAAATACACATGCATTAAAGGTGGTCAATGAATCTTACAAGTATTACTCAATTTTTATAGAGGAGCATTTAATAGAAGTAAATAGTAATTAAGCCACATAATTCTGATATTGTTGAATACAACAAATCTGGATGTAGGTAAGGAGAGATTTTATTTATTCTTGAAATAGTCTTATTTCAAGAGAGACTATTACAAAAGGAGAATGTTCCAACCATGAGGCATGTAGAAAATAGTCAGGCAGAAAAGATATTTTCTTTTATAAGGATGAGTGAACAAGGCTAAGAAAAAAACAGGTTTGGGAAAGCAGGATGGAAGGATGGCATGACTGCATCATCAGATAGTTGATCAAGGAATTTTGTTCCCTAAGGTCAGTCAGTGCACTTGAGGGACCCTTAAAGAATGGTTGACCCAGCCAGCGTGACTCAGTGGTTGAGCATTGACCTATGAAGTAGGAGGTACCTGTTCAATTCCCGGCCATGGCACATACCTGGGTTGTGAGCTTAATTCCCAGTGTAGGGTGTGCAGGAGGCAGCCAATCAATGATTCTCTCTCATCATTGATGTTTCTCTCTCTCTCTTCCCCTCCCTTCTTCTCTGAAATCAATAAAATATATTTTAACAAAAGAATGATTGTATGCTGGTTTAGGCTGAGAATGTGTCTAAGTTCAGAGTCCTGGGAGACGGAGAGAATCCTTAGCTAGGTTGGTCAAACCAAGGTAGTAGGTATTTTGTACAGGTTGGTCAGTAGGTACAAACAATTCAACCATTCATTTATGTGACAAGGAAAGGAAATTTGGAGGGTCTCTGTGTCTTTGTGGCCTTTTCATAAGGAGATTTATTAAACCATTACTATTTTCCAGGATTGTAGGGCTTGGTTAAAGTTCAACATTGTAAAATGTAAGCTGTCGAATATATATTTATGAAAAGGCACTCAATCTTTAATGATACTATTTGATTAAACATTGAGGCAAAGAAAAATACTGTATACAATCTTAAACAGATATTTATTTTGTATTCTGAAATACAGAATTGAGTGAGGGAGACACAAATGAACAGGACCCTAAGGCTGAACTCTTTAGAAAAGCCTTACAATAGAAGAATTCACCTCCTAAGTGAACTCTGATTCTCTTGATTTAAAACATTATGGCAGGTTTTGTTCTTTTCCTTTGGACCATGCTGTGAGATCATGCTGGGGAAGTTCTCTCTGCAGTCTGCTAACAGACCTTTATAGTGGGATTTGAAATTATTTGATTCATATAAAAATGAGCATATTGTATCCAGGACCTACAGATTGTATTTTTTGTCAGTGTATGTTTTTGAATGGCTTGAATTTAAATGAAATGAAATGTGACTTTAAAATAAATTGTTTTTAAGGAGAATAATGTGTGATATTAGAACATCTAGCTAGCATCTAACCATAGAATTTAGAACTGCAAGCAAACTGCAAGGTCATGGAGTCCAATGTCCCACACAGTGCAGGAATTCCCTTGTAAAAGATTCTTAGTAAGTAGTCATCCAAGCACTGTTTCAATATCTTTAGTGTTGGCAATCTCACTCCAGGGGCCATGTCATTTTTGAATAGCCCTAATTGTTTAAAATGTTCTCATGCTGAATTGAGATATAGCTATCTAGTGAAATAAGAGTACTTTATTTGCAACACTGCTTTAAAAATTTACAAGCAAATAAATGCAAAATATCAAATAATCTCCAAATTGAATACCAGCTCCAGGGGACAGAATTAATCCTGCTCTCACTCATTCATTATTCAGTGACTCTTAATACTGCTTCCTCATAAAACATAATGTCTGTATCATAGGTTTTTCCTATTTAATTTTGTTTGCAAAATAAATTTTATGGAGATGGAATGCATGTTTCAGTGAAAGATACGCACTGTCAAAAATAGCATAGGTTCTTGGCCTTTTATTGCTTTTGAGTTCTTGTACAAGTCAAAATAAAGTCTGTCTTGTTCCAGGGAGTTTTCACTGACTTCCCTCCCAGTTGTAGAAAAAAGCAGTTTTGCCTTCATTTGCAATTCAAATCATTTACTCCATAGAAATTTCTTTTTTCTTTTTTTTTCTTCCTCTGAACCAGTTATAAAATCTGTGTGGCTTTCTCGTTTAATGAGTAAAAATAAAATTTTAGTATGTCTTCATTTTCATTTTCATATCTGCATTCATCATATTATCTTTTTCTGAAAATTACCTTTTAAAAGGTTGGGATGTCCTCCAAGAAGATGCCCAGTGGGTTCACCTACTAGAGCCAGGTAAATTTCCTCACTAGAAAAGGGTATCCCATGGCTGATTTAAATCCACATTCCCAAAGGTGAATCCTTAGTAGCAGTAGAAATTTACTGATGCTCTGTTTTTCTTTTCTTTTCTTATTTTAAAATTTTCTGCTCTGCTAATTTTGTGTTTGGTTTCCTTTTTGCCTGTGAGTTATCCTTCATTACTGGCAGGAGAGGTTGGGAATTTTGTTTTATGATCTGACCATATAGTGAAGTTATTCCCCACCACTGGCAACACTGGTTGGTAATTGTGATACCCTGAATGGCAAGTTGGGACTCTCACTGCATGTTCTTATTCTACGAAGTTTGAAGAATAATATTTGAGGACTAAAATATTTTAAGCAAAAGTGTGGAAGTTTACTGCAAACATATACAAACTCCCCCTGGGGAGGGGTTGCCCAATTGGGAGAGCCTTGCTCTCTCCACCAAAATGTGAAAAACCAGTCCATTGAGTCTCTTTGTCTACAGGTTTATAAATGCTGGTAGCTTCTTTGTCTTGTACATGTTACTTTCTAATTGGACCTTCCTCATTTTATGTTTCCCCGTGCTTTTCACAATTGGTCACATTCCCCCTTTTCCCTGCATGGTATCACGTTCAAAGTTTCAAAGCTCATCTGATACCCCCTCTTCTTCCCATTTTCTGGTAACATTCTTATAAATAATCTGATGACTTGGAGTCATCTCTGCATGTCACATATGTATTCCTCTCCCATGGGGATCCCCTTTCCTCTAATCTTCCTTTCTAGTCTCTAAAATCCTTTCAATTGGATTTCAAATTCTTAACATTCTATGAGGTATGTAAATGCATTAATGGTTTATAGCAGGGGTCCTCAAACTACGGCCCGCGGGCCACATGCGGCCCGTCGAAAACATTTATCTGGCCCGCCGGGTGTTTTTGCTGCCACTGTGTGCATAGGAATTTCTTCATAGTTTTTTTTTTTTTATATTAAATATATTTTATTGATTTTTTACAGAGAGGAAGGGAGAGGGATAGAGAGTTAAAAACATCGATGAGAGAGAAACATCGACCAGCTGCCTCCTGCACACCTCCTACTGGGGATGTGCCCGCAACCAAGGTACATGCCCTTGACCGGAATCGAACCTGGGACCTATCAGTCCGCAGGCCGACGCTCTATCCATTGAGCCAAACCGGTTTGGCCATAGGTTTTTTTTTAAACTATAGTCTGGCCTTCCAACGGTCTGAGGGACAGTGAACTGGCCCCCTGTTTATAAAGTTTGAGGACCTCTGGTTTATAGAGATCTTATTTCTGTTGGGTAGAAGATGGCAGAGAATCTGATTTATAAGGCATTTCTATTTTTCTCATTTGTTTAGTGTCTAAATTTCATGCCCACCAGAAAGTGGATATATAGACTGGTTCTATATTTCTGTTTATGATGGAACCATAGCTGAAAATTTACAGTTGAAGTCACAGACTTTCTCTGTGTGTCTGTAAGTTTTCGTCACTAACTCTGAAATGCATTTACATCTCATTCTGTGAATGTGTACTGGTTCCTTACCTCTGGATGGTATTCCAAAATTAGACTATAAAATCTCTTTTTTTTAAAAAAATGTTTTATTGCTTAAAGTATTACAAAGAGCATTACATATGTCTCCTTCCTCCCCCATTGACATTCCCCTGGCCTCCCCTACCCCCCAGTGTCTTGTGTCCATTGGTTGTGCTTATATGCATGCATACAAGTCCTTCAGTTGATCTCTTACCCCACCCTCAACCCTCCCCAGCCTTCCCACTGTAGTTTGACAGTCTGTTCGATGCTGCACTGCCTCTGTATCTGTTTTTGTTCATCAGTTTATAACGGTCCTTATTATCCATAAATGAGTGAGATCATGTGGTATTTTTCTTTCATTGACTGGCTTATTTCACTTAGCATAATGCTCTCCAGTTCCATCCATGCTGTTGCAAATGGTAAGAATTCCTTCTTTTTTACAGCAGCATAGTATTCCATTGTGTATATGGTCACAGTTTTCTAATCCATTCATCTGTTGATGGGCACTTAGGCTGTTTCCAGATCTTAGCTATGATAAATTGTGCTGCTATGAACATAGGGTGCATATATCCATTCTGATTGATGTTTCTGGTTTCTTGGGATATATTCCTAGAAGCCAAGAGACATATGAAAATATGCTCAAAGTCACTAATCATCCAAGAGATGCAAATAAAAACAACAATGAGGTATCATCTCAAACCTGTCAGAATGGCTATCATCAACAAATCAACCGACAAGTGCTGGAGAGGATGCGGAGTAAAGGGTACACTCGTGCACTGCTGGTGGGAATGCAGAGTGGTGCAGCCACTGTGGAAGACTATAACATCTCTTAAAGGAGGTCTATTCTGATTGACTTAGAGATAAACAATTGGTTGTATAAATAGAACATTCCTAAAATTCCCAGAAATTAAAAGAAAATGAACCTCTAATACTTTCAATGTGGCAATGTGTATGTTTACAGAAACGTACTTGAAATACTTTAAAATTTTAATTTGACATAATTTAGGTAAATCTTTGGCATAAGAGACTAGTGTAGACTAATTTTCTTTACTAAGAATTTGCTTTGTTTTTTCTGAGTTAGCAGTATTAAAAACAATACATGTATACATCGATTATTCTACGTGGGTGAATTCTTCCTAAATGTATGAGGGTTGTTGATTGAATAGCAAGCATTACTTCTACTTATATGTTTAAAATTATTTAAGAATGCAGAAATATCGTGGAATAGAAAGTCCCATGCCATTGTTCCTCCATGGTGACACTGACTTAAACACAATAGATGGACAAAATTATTTTTGTGGAACTTTTAAAATCAATTAAAAGGTTGCAGCATTTCAAGTGAGCACAAAGCCAACAAGAACTGCATCTAAGCAGATAAGAAGTGGCATTTTGCATGACTTAATCCCTTACCTTCTGGTCTAGTGCAGAATGACAGGGAAACTACCAACTCCTGGCTACTCCCTAAGGAGGGAAGAAGAAGAGTAGAACATGCATCTAATGTTCTGGCTTTTGGCAGGCTGCCCGAGGGACTAGTTACTTTCTTATCTGGTAGAAGTACTTTGGGCAACATAAATTTGAACACCAGGTTTTGGGTTGCTGAAAAGAAAGGAGAGTACAATGGCTTGTTACATCCCAAGAAAAACTTTAGTACTGCAGAAAGACACCAGGAAGAGTATGAGATTATAGGCTCCTGAGTATAAATGAGAAAACTTTTATAAGTTATAAATTCCTGTATGAAGCCCATCCATAAAGGCTCAGAGAGGTGGCTGCTTTTTTATTTTCAAATGCCTAAATTTCAACCAAAGATGACATGGCATGTAAAGAAACAGAATCATGGCCCAATCAAAGGAATGATACTAACCTCCAGGCACCAACTCTAAAGAAATAGAGATTTTATTAATTACCCGAGAAAGACTTAAAAATAATCATCTTAAAAATGCCTAATTTGCTGAAAGAGAAAGCAGACAACACTAAATGAAATGGGTAAATAAAATCAATGTCAACAAAGATATGTAAACTACAAAAAAGAACCAAATAATGCTCTCCAGTTCCATCCATGCTGTTGCAAATGGTAAGAATTCCTTCTTTTTTTACAGGAGAGCATTATGCTAAGTGAAATAAGCCAGTCGATGAAAGAAAAATACCACATGATCTCACTCATTTATGGATAATTAAGACCATTACAAACTGATGAACAAATATAGTTACAGAGGCAGAGCAACATCGAACAGACTGTCAAACTACAGTGAGAAGGCTGGGGAGGGTTGAGGGTGGGATAAGAGATCAACTGAAGGACTTGTATGCATGCATATAAGTATAACTAATGGACACAAGACACTGGGGGGTATGGGAGGCTAGGGGAAGGTCAAGGGGAGAAAAAAAAGACGTATATAATACTCTTTGTAATACTTTAAGCAATAAAACAATTTTTAAAAAAAGAACCAAATAGAAATTGTGGAGTTGAAGTACAAAATTGGGGGAAAAAATCACTATAGGCCTTCAACAAACTTGACCAAACAGAAGCAAAAAATAAATCAGTGAACTTAAAGACAGGCCATTTAAAATGATCAAGTCAAAGGAGAACAAGAATGAATAAAAGCGAAGAGAGCCTGATTATTGGATATAATCAAGTGGACTAAAATGTAAATTACAGGAGTCTCACAAAGAGAAGAATGAAATAAAGAGGCAGAGAAGTGATTCGAAGAAATAATAGTGAAAATGTCCCCAAATTTGAAGAAAGAACTGTGTAGAAATTCAAGAAGATCAACAACATCCAACTACAATAAATTCAGAGACCCAAGAAAGATTATAATCATATTGTTAAAATCATGGACAGATTCTTGAAAGCAAGAGAAAAGTGACTCATTGCATATAAGCGAGCTCCTATAAAGACAAAGCTGGTTTGCTCATCAGAAACCTTGCAGACCCGAAGAGGGTGGGAGTGATATATTCAAGTGCTAATAGAAAACAAAAACTACCCAATTAGAAAACTGTATTGGGCAAAGCTGTCATTCAAAAATGAAAGAGAAAATAAGACATTGCCAGATAAACAAAAGCTGAGGCAGTTCATCACCACAAGACAAGCCCTGTAAGACATTCTAAAGCGTGTTGTTCAAGTTGAAAGAAAAGAATACTAGACAGTAATATTAAAGCATATGACAACATAAAACTCTGATAAAGGTAAATACTTCTATACAGACATACAGTATATAGACTACAGCATTGTAATACTGGTGCACTTAATTCTGAAATAGAATTTAAAAGAAAATACATTACAACACATATATATTTAACATAATAGATACATGATATGAAATATAAAATTCGTGTCATTGATTATATAAACTAGGGGCAGAAATGTAAAGAGGAAGAGGTTTTTCCTGCTTTATTGAGATATGTTTGGCACATAGTATTGTGTATGTTTGAGTTGATATATATGCAAAATGATTAAAACCGTAACATTAGCTAACACCTCCATCCCATTACATAATTACAGTTTATTTTCATGGTGAAAATATTTAAAATCTTGGAGTAGCTATTTTTAAAAAGTATTTAAAATATTTTTATTGATTTCAGAGATTAGGGAGGTGGAGAGAGAGATAGAAACATCAATGATGAGAGAGAATCATTGATTGGCTACCTCCTGCATGTCCATGCTAGGAATTGAACCCACAACCCAGGCATGCGCCCTGACTGGAAATCGAACCATTAGCTCCTTGTTCATAGGTCCAACACTCAACCATTTAGCCACGCCAACAGGGCTTGAAGTAGTTTTTATATGCAATTGAAGTTGTATTGTTAGCAATTTAAAATAGTTTAAAATACGTTATTATAACTTTAATACTTTTTTGTAATCCCCATGATGACCATAAAGACAATACCTAGAGAAGTTGGTTTTGAAAACTAGTTATAATATGTGCCAGGTTTCCTCATTGAATGATTATAAGTAGGATCTTGAACGCATACATACTTTTATATCTGTACGAGTTGTGGTTTTACATTTTACTGAAGATTATCTCTTCCCACAACACTATTGAAGGCTCCTTTTAAAATACCATTTATAGTGAAAATATTGGTGTTTGCTCTTGTTAAAGTTGAATATTGATAATACAGGTTGATTTAGTATAGCTCTGGTCAATAGCACTTTATGAGATGATGGGAATATTTTCTATTTCTACTGACTAATAGGGTAATTACTATGTTTAGCTATAAAGCACTTGACATGTGGCTTTTGCCATTGAGAAACTGGGATAATTTACATTTAAATAGCCACACATGGACACATTGAACAGAGGAGATCTAAAGATTGCAACATGAAGATATTTCTAATGGCAGAAGAAACAAACCTGGCTAAAAAAGAGTTATTAAAAAATGGCAGTTGTTCAAAATGGCAATATATTCCTCTGGTAGATACTTTCTATCTTACATTCTTTAGGACTATTTATACTTGAATTTAATAAATCAAAATGGAGAACTTTTGAAGGCATCCTTTAAAATAATGTTAAGAATATTTTAGTGAATGAATATTCTAAATTTTTAATCTAGCTTTTAAAATTTATCTTAATTGTTGAGAGTATTAGATATGTCTCCCCCCCCCATTGCCCCTCTCCACCCATTTCCCGCACCACCCCAGGCCTTCTCCACAGTATTGTCTCTGTCCATGGGTTATGCATACATGCATACAAGTTCTTTGGTTGATCTCTGACCACCCCCCCCTTCCATCTGATATTCCTCAGTCTGTGCCATGCTTCTATGCCTCTGGACATATTTTGTTCATCAGTTTATGTTGTTCATTAGATTCTTTTTAAAAAATATATATATTTTATTGATTTTTTACAGAGAGGAGGGGAGAGGGATAGTTAGAAACATCGATGAGAGAGAAACATCGATCAGCTGCCTCTTGCACACCCCCTACTGGGGATGTGCCCCCAACCAAGGTACATGCCCTTGACCGGAATCAAACCTGGGACCTTTCAGTCCACAGGCTGATGCTCCATCCACTGAGCCAAACTGGTTAGGACTGTTCATTAGAATCTACATGTAAGTAAGATCATGTGATACTTTTCTTTCTCATAGTGGCTTATCTGCTTAGCACAATACTCTTGAGGTCCCTCAAGGCTATCTTAGAGGCAAGAGACCTTCATTTTTATAGCTGCATAGTATTCTGTTGTGTAAATGTACTGCAGCTATTATTTTTTTAATTCTCACTCGAGGATATTTTTCTGATTTTTGGAGAGAGGGAAAGACAGAAGGAAATATCGATCTGAAAGAAACACATAGATTGGTTGCCTCCTGCACTCGCCCTGATCAGGGCCCAGGCCAGGGAGATGCCTGCAACCAAGGTACACGCCCTTTGCCAGAATTGAACCCTGGGACCCTTTCGTCTACAGGCTGATACTCTGTTCGCTGACACAAACAGGTTAGGGCTGTACCACAGCTTTTTATCCACTCATTTACTGATGGGCACTTGGACTTTTTCCATGTCTTAGCTATTGTAAATAGCGCTGGTATGAACATAGAGGTGCATATACTCTTTCTGATTGGTGTTCCTGGATTCTTAGGATATATTCCTAGAACTGGGTCAAATGGCAGTTTGACTTTTAATTTTTTGAGGAAACTCCATACTGTTTTCCATAGTGGCTTCACCAGTCTGCATTCCCACCAGCAATATATTAGGGTTCTTTTTTCCTCTATATACTCTGTAGTACTTGTTGTTTGTTGATTTATTGATGGTAGCCATTCTGACAGGTGTCAGGTGATGCCCTGTTGTCATTTTAATTTGCGTCTCTCTGATGATTAGTGACTTTCAGCACTTTTTCATATGTCTCTTGGTCACCTGTATGTCCACTTTAGAGAAGTGTCTATTTTTTTGATTTTTATTATTTTAAAGGATTCACTGTTTATTAACTGACCAGATTACAAAAATAACCATAGTAGATACCTTGGTTCATTATTCTTTAAAAAATATTTTTGTTGATTTCAGAGAGGAAGGGCGAGGGAGAGAGAGAGAAACATCAACGATTAGAGAGATTCATTTATTGGCTACCTCCTAAACACCCCCTACTGGGGATTGAGCCCACAACCCAGGCATGTGCCCTTGACCTGAATTGGACCCAGGACCCTTTAATCCGCAGGCTGACACTCTATCCACTGAACCAGACTGGCCAGGGTATCATTCTTCTAATAAGCCTACTAATCTGGTCTTCCCTATTACCAGCATCTTCACCTTCTACAAAATGGGTGTTCATCATTCCATGCATGTGTGTTATTTTTTTAATTATATGTGTTTATCCCTAAATAAACGTAGTATTGTTTTGAAATTTTGAACTTTTTATAAATAGTATGATAAAATAGGTATTTTGTAACATACTTCTGTTTGGTTCTTTGTAGTTGTGAGATTTGTTCAAGTTGATATGTGTAGCTCTAGATGATTCATTATCAGTGTTAGGTGATATCCCATTGTTTAGTGTATGTTTATCAAATTATCATTTGTCCAAGAAATTGAAATAATATGGTGAGAGCCCTGAACATCAAAAGGTTGTGGGTTCGAATCCCAGATTGGGCACATACCCAGGTTGCAGGTTCAATCCCTGTTCGGGACACATACAGGAGATAGCCAATCAGTGGTTTTCTCTCACAGTGATATTTATCTCTTTCTCCCCCCTTTTTCTCTCTCTAAAAATCAATTGGAACAAATCTTCTGATAAGGATTGAAAAACATAGAAATAATGTGGTGAGAAACCCAAGTGAAACAATATTCAAATCATTATAATTACTTTCAGGACTATTAAAGTAAGTTTATTATTAACCAGTTAGCAAGGAAGAAAGAAATATCCCTATTTAATATGAGCATAAATCAACTTCCCAATTACTTTTGCACTAGTGACTTAAAAATATGTAAATAAGTACTGATTCAATAGTAAGGTGCTGTTTATCTCAATTCTACTTAATTTGGAGGTAATACATTACATAGGAAAACTTAGATTATCAGTATTGATTAATGATGTGAGGCATATAACTTGCAGAATAGGTTGGAGATTGCCAGTGAGATTCTGGTCTCAATCATGATGAAGTGACTTGCTCTGATGTACCTAAGGACCCTGTCTAATGAGTTGTGCCATCTTAATTGGCCACACACTGGTGAAAACATAAAAACAAGTTAATCATAATGATATCTCACGAAAGCCAAGCCATTAGCCAGCCAGAACCTCAGCCCAGAAAATGTTTCTGGCCATTTGGTCTTTACTTCATCTTAGCCTTCACAAGTAGAGAAACAAAAAGTTTGCGTAGAGTAAATGCTGCTAATTACTTCTGATTGGCATGCCATATATGGTCTTGTTATAATATGGAGGGGAATAAGCATGTAAAAGAATGCACATTAAATTGCTAAAGCGAATACAATAGAGAGAGAACATTTATTCTTTCAGTCATCTACCATATTCCATCATGAATGGGAGTAACAATGTTGGGATTGTGGAGATAGGAGTTTTGGAGATCCCCGTCATGGATCCCATAGATCCCAGTCATGGATATTCATGTATGTTACTCATTGTGAAAAAATCCTTAACAGTATAAGTCATTGCTTACTAGGAGATTTTTTCAGTTTTGTTTGTAACATTTAATCATGTTTCTATACTAATATAATAAGAAATATTTCTGTTGTATTGTAATCTAACTAGAACTTGTTTTTTCTTTTTTCAGACATGAGTTTTATGTGGTAGTGATTATGATGTTGTTATGGAAAGGAAACTTGACTAACAACAGTTACCAAATACAGCTCTTTTATTACCTATTTCCCAAACAATCTCCATTTTATTTACCATTTGACAAATGCATTTTTATTTTATAAAATAGCAAAAAACTCTTTATGCAGGATGTCTGTTTTATAGTATATTTACATTAAAACTTTTAGGTTAAAATGTATGTTATTTCTATTAACTTTATCGTTTTTAATTATACAGAAAAAGGTGCTGTCTGAATTTTCCTATTCCAGTGTTTTCTGGGTTCAAGAACATGATATAAAACACTATATATAAAAAAACCAACAACACTATATCATTAGTACTATGCTAATAATGTTACATTATGACGATTTGATTGTTTTGCCTACAGATATTAGAACATATATTTGACTTTGTATTTGCGTAAGGAGCATATTATTACAATTCCTAATATTTCTCAGATGGTAAGACAAAATTATATTCAAATGAGAATCTATGTTGAAAATTCCATATCTATAATATGGTGAATAAATGATTTGGTGAAATGGAGAACAGAAGTTGTAATAATGATATACATTATTTTAATATATATTTTATTAAATCATTGATCGGCTGCCTCCTGCATGCCCCACACTGGGGATTGAGCCAGCAACCTGGGAATATGCCCTGACCGGGAATTGAACCATGACCTGGTTCATAGGTCCATGCTCAATCTCTGAGCATAGCCAGCTGGGCATGATATACATTATTAATGCTAAAGTATTTGGGGATTTTTGACACAGCATCACTGTCTATAAGAAGAAACTTATACTTGCAAGTGAAACATTTCCATCTGAATTTGAAAGGCTAGAGTAGAAATTAATAGTTGGTACTCTTTGGACCAAAGCAGTTAACTTTTTTTTTTCTTTTCCTGAATATATTTTTTCACTTGTTTCCTCTCCCCAACATTTTTCAAGTTATTACCAGATTGCCTAAGGGAGAAACCGTCTCTTGAAAAATTATAATACCTTGGCTTCAGTTTCTTCTACCTTTCCTAATAAGTTCATCTTTCTAAAGGAGACATTGTAACAAAGCATTCCTACAGGGATTTCACGGTATCCGACGAGGTCCGACTCCTTTTTTCTTAGGCTAAACATTTCCTCACTGAAAGAAGCATTTATCAGCACCTATTATGTTCCTTTCCCACTGCTATAATCCTCTATATTTTCTTAAATAGAACAGATTATATTAGGAATCCAGTTCCAATGCCACAGTACTTGAATTTAGTTGTGAGTGGCTTTTTTCCTCCTAATCTCTATAAAAACTTTGGTAGTTGATTGAAGAGAACTTGCCTTTTTTGTGTGCTTTGTTCAGTTGCTAGGCTTTAATGGTAAGTGATGAGGAAAGATGAATAAAAGAAAATCTTGAATGGCCATGAAATCCTCATTCAGTTTGGAACAAACACCTTAGCTTTAATGTCTCTGCCACTTTTAACATATTTAAGTTCTTTGGTGTCTGTGAATGCTTGGCCACAGTCTTAAATCAAGTAGGATTTGAAACTTTCAGGCACTTTTAGAATACATTCTGTTTCTGATCATACATTGTTAAAGAGTATGTTAGATTTCAGAGCTGGTTTATTACCACTTTGTTTCTCAATAAAATACGGATCTACATTTTTTTCAGTTATATATTATGTATAATTGAGTTTCAAGGTGGTAACAGGTAATGTTCAATATAAAACAATTTATTATACTTAATATCTTAAATTTATTTTGGAAAGTGATTCATTTTATTTAAATTTCTCAAATACTCAGAGCACCAAGGAAAAGTATAGAGAATAACTTTCTATTATTGAAGTCCTGTAAAACAGGATGGACTTGCTTTTTCTACTGGGTAAACTTTATTTTTGTACTTACTATATAATAACCTTGAAAAATTAGTTGTTTTTCCATTAGCTTAATGATTCTGAACAACACCTTTGTTGACATTATATTTGGTATCAAAATTGTGTTAGAATCTTGACTGAATAATTAGTAAATCATTTGGTACTTTTACATATCCAGTTTAGTTATTTTATTTTAAAATTTTTATTCATTTTTCTTTTTTTCTTTATTGATTTTAGAGAGAGACGGAGGGAGAGGGAGAGGGGGAGAGAGAGAGAGAGCTAGTGCTAAACGCATCAATTTGTTGTCCCATTTATTTATTCATTCATTGCTTGATTCTTCTATGTGCCCTGACCAGAGATGAAACCCCTTGGCATATGGGGATGAAGCTCTAACCTCCATTCCCCCTGAGCAACCCAAGCAGGGTGCATCTTAATTATTTTATAATTAAATCCCTCAGAGTAGTTGTTGAGTTAAAAATTACTCCTATCAGTTTAAGTCCAAACATTCTATTCCATCAATCAATTAACAGTCATTGTAACCTCATTGGAAGCACTGTGGTAGCTTTTATATGAACGAATGATACTGTTTCAATTAATAAATCTGAAAAAAGTGAAGGTGATTTTACTCCTAGTGGACAGCACTCATCCACGGAATGCAGAATCATCTCCTGCAAACAGTATTTATTAAGGGAGTTGTATTTGTCTAGGTTAAGTACCTTTAGGTGACATCTGTGAATAACCAATTCAAAATGCTTAATTAACATTCGTTATCTATGGATATTCTATGGAATCCAATATTAGTAAACACGGGTAGGATTCATAAAGAAGGCAAGGTGGAATAGGAATGGTGTCAGGAACTAAGGTAGAACTCTCAATCTGGTCTCAGGGGCTCTTTGGTCTCTTGATTTTATTCATCCATTTATGCATGTGTTCATTGAACAAGTGTTTTTTGATTACTGTGTGCCTGAACTAGACACTGGAACTACCTCATGGAACAAGAAAGATTTGATTTCTTAAAGACACATAATATGTAATTAACATACTTTACAATTCACCAATTTAAAGCCTACAGTTCAATCATTTTTAGTACTAGAGGCCCAGTGCATGAAATTCATGCACTGGGGGGGGCGGCCCTCAGCCCAGCCTGTGCCCTCTCACAGTCCGGGAACCCTCGGGGTATGTCTGTCTTCAGGCTTAGGCCCGATCCCAGGCAGTCGGACATTCCTCTCGCAGTACGGGATCCCTTACTCCTTACCACCTGCCTGCTCACTGCTCCTTACCACTCAGCTCCCTGCGACTGCCCCCTGGTGGGGAGGGACCACGTGCTGGCTCCAGGGCATATCTGGTCTGCCTCCCTCAGTCCCGATGTGCCAGACCCCAGCAGCAAGCTAACCTACCAGTCGGAGCATCTGCCCCCTGGTGGTCAGTGCACATCATAGCGAGAGATTGAGCGGCCTTAGCATATCATGAGCATATTACACTTTGATTGGTTGAACGGACGACCAGACACTTAGCATATTAGGCTTTTATTATATAGGATATGCACAGAATTGTGCAACTGTGGGTAAGCAGAGTTTGACACTGCAAAAATAAGTCTTTGGGGTTATTAATTATTTTGTGCTGGTTATTTTTAAGAAAAGAAAGACTCAGGAAAGTCTTTGAGCTTCCCTCAACTGCCTAAAGGAATTTAGATAGAGGATCTGCTCCAAGAAGTGAGCTATCATTACAGACAACTAGTTAAATATGAACTAGTATGTGGCAGACAAGGAGGAAACTAGTACGGACCATTTCATCAAAGTCCTCTCTGTGTCCCATTGTTAAAGATTGCCCAGCAAACATTTGTTTATGAACATTTGCTTTTCCATCTCTTTGTGAATTGTCTTCCTCCCCTTCAAAGTCCCAAACCTCAATGTATCCTTTCTCTTTAGCTCAAGATGTAATATAAGCCGTAACTTTCTGGATCTGTTCTCAGCCATCACATTCTTATGGATTACCCATATGTACATACTTGATAAATTTGGTGTTTTTTTGCTGTTAATCTGTGTGGAAGGAAAATTATTCTCCCTCCCTCACACAGCCATCACCACAAACAATTTGAGAGCATTTTCTTTACCCAGGAAAGAAACTTTATCTATTAGCAGTCCGTCTCTATTTCCCTTCCCTTCAACCCCTGGCAACCACTAATCTGCTTTTGTCACTATGGATATTCTGGATAGTTCATATAAATGGAATCATATCTGGTCCTTTGTGACTGGCTTCTTTCTCTTAGGATAATATATACAAAGTACTTCACTCCTTTTTATTGTAAATTGATACTTAATTGTACAGATACAGCACATTTTACTTACCTTGTCATCAGCTAATGGACATCTGGGTCAGTTCCAAAGTTTTTGGCTATTAGGAATAATACTAGAAGCCCAGTGAATGAAATTTGTGCACTGGGGGGGTTTCCCTCAGCCCAGCCTGCACCCTCTCCAATCTGGGACCCCTAGGGGGATGTCCGACTGCTGGATGTCCTGTGGGATTGGGCCTAAACCGACAGTCAGACATCCCTCTCATAATCTGCTGGCTCCTAAACGCTTGCCTACCTGCCTGATTGCCCCTAACCACTTCTGCCTGCCAGCCTGATCACCCTTTAACCACTCCCCTGCCAGCCTGATCGCCCCCAACTGCACCCCCCTGCTGGCCCATTCCCCCCAAACTGCCCTCCCCTGCTGGCCTGGTCACCCCTAACTACCCTCCCCTGCTGGCCCAGTTGCCCCTAACTACCCTCCCCTGCCGGCCATCTTGTGGGTGTGGCATTCAATTAGCATATTCCCTCATTGGCTGTGGGCGCCACCATCTTTTGTGACAGCATGAGGGTCAATTAGCATGTTCCCTCTATTAGATAGGATTAGTATGAAAATCATGTGAAAGTTATTGGTGTGGAGGTGTGTTTTCATTTATCTTGGGTATATATGTAGGAGCAGAATTATAGTTTATATTGTAATTTTATATTTAACCTTTTAAGGAACTGTCACACTTTTCTAAAGAAGCTCTAGTATTTTTCATTTCCACTGACATTATATGAATGTCTCAATTTCTCCATTTCCTTGCCAATAGTTGTTGGTCTTTTTTATTATAGCCATCCTAGTGGATATAAATGGTATGCCATTTTGGTTGTAATGCCCATTTCTCTAATGAATAATAATGTTGAACAACTTTTTATGTTCTTTTTATAAAAAAATATTCTTTTTTTAATATGTTTTTATTGATTTCAGAGAGGAAGGGAGAGGGAGAGAGAGATAGAAACATCAGTGATGAGAGAGAATCATTGACTGGCTGCCTCCTGCACGCCCCACACTGGGGGTCGAGCCCACAACCCCGGCATGTGTCCTTGGCTGGAATCGAACCTGGGACCCTTCAGTCCGCAGGCTGATGCTCTATCCACTGAGCCAAGGGCATAAAAAAAAATATTCTTACTGATTTCAGAGAGGAAGGGATTGAGAGATAGAAACATCAATGATAGGTGAAAATCATTGATCGGCTACTTCCTGCATGCCCACAGTGGGGATCGAAGCCAGAACCCAGGCATATACCCTGACCATGAATCAAACTGTGACCTCCTGGTTCATAGGTCAACCCTCAACCACTAAGTCACGCTGGCCTGGCACAGCTTTTTAGGTTCTTATTCGCCCATTTGTCTATCTTCTTTGGAGAAGTGTCAATTCATATGCCCTGGCCATTTTTAAATTGGGTTATTTGTGCTCTTGTTGCATTTTAAGAGTGTTTTGTATATATGATGTAAAAATATTTCTCATTCTGTGTGCTGTCTTTTCACTGAGTGATGATGAATGGCCTTTAAAGCACAAGAGTTTTTTATTATGATGAAGTCCAATGTATACATTTTTTTGGTTTGTTTCTTGTGCTTATAGTTTATTGTTAAGAAGACTGCCTAACCCAAGATCATAAAAAAAATCTCTAAAATTTCTTTGTAAGAGTTTTAGTTTTTACATTTGAGTATGTAATTCATTTTGAGATAATTTTTGTGTTTGATATGAGGAAAGGGTCCAATTTCATTTATTTACATGTGGATATTCAGTTTTCCCAGCTTCAAACCTTTTCATACCTTTTAAATTTATTTTTTATTTTTGACACTGTTACAGATGTCCCCATCCCCCCCCCCGCCAAGGAGCCCCCCCCCATCTGCTTTGCCTGTGTCCCTTCACCCAGTCACCAGCCCCCTTCCCTCTGACCATCACCATACTGTTGTCTGTGTCTATGGGTTATATGTGTATGTTATTTTTTAAGATGTGAAAAAATAATCGCCTGGGGTTCTTTTTAAAATGCAAATTTTGCTTCATTAGTGGGCCCAAGAATCTGCTTTTTAGAAAGGTTCCAGATGACGCTATTAAATGTGGTCCTGGGACTATATTTTGAATAGCAAGGTAATAAACAACTACTGAACAAGGAATTGCAAGTAAATTCTAAGTGTGCATCTGCTTTGATCTCACCTGAGGAATGGCTTTCTTTACTGGTCTTAGTATATGGGAGACTATATCTTTTCCACTACTTTCAAGATAATATTGTATTATGTCAAGCCATACATTGAGATTTGTTCAGTAGCATCACTAAATCTGAGTTTTTCATTTTAACCAACAGAGATCATCTGGCTAGGTACATTGGAGCCAGGTGTTTAGCTTTTATAGCCATCGGTTGTGGCTAGGAGTGTTGGACGCTGCTGTCAGAGAAGAGGGTCTTAGGCTAGCCAGAGAATGAATAATCTTCTAATTTCAGGGACATCTGGAATTTTTTTTTACATTTAAATTTGAAAATTTATAAATGGCAATTAGTAAGAATTAGAAAATCTTTAAATGACAGCTAATGAGTACTTAATGGTTTGATAAGGGGAAATAGAATTTTCCTGGAATACCAGCTCTCCTCCATGTTTCATCTTTAGCAATAATGAATAGCTTGTGTGATTTCAGTACAGGCTATCATTGGAATGCAGGTAGTCCTGGTGCAAATGTTATCAAGGAAATTGGGGCGTCCTCTTCCCTGCTGGTGTTAGGGGTGGGGTCGTTGCATATCTTGAGAAAACAGAATTTTCTGAGACTTGCACAGGAGGATGAGTGTTGTTTATTTGCATGGAATTACGTCTCTAGGTTTCCAAAGTCTCATTTCCTTTATCCAGTCATAGAAGAAATATAGCTAGGGTTTCAGTTGAGCTAGAAGCAAAGCCAGGGTCCAGAGTTTCCTTTCCATGTTGGAGCTGGGTCCAGTTCAGCATCAGGCTAGTTGCAGTCCATTAGTCTATTGTGTGTGGGCAAATAACAGGAAACAGGAGTGAGAGCCCCCCCCCCCCCTACAAGCCAGGGGTCAAGCTCAACATGCTAAGAGAACAAATTCCTTAGTTTAGGGGAATAAATATCCCAAATTTTGTGCCCTTGCACTGGCCATGCCTATTCCGGCCAATGACCTGTTCCCAGGTGTGATAGACATCCAGCACCTTTGCTAGTCCTCCAGCTTTACTGGGCATGTATCTATCTTCACGTTATTGGACCCCTGGGGAGTGTAAACTTGTAGCTTCCTGGTGAAGCTGCCCAAATGACATGCCTATACTATTCGGCCTTCTCTTTGCTCCTTTCCTGTTATTAACACATTTCGTACCGCTCAGGAGTTTTCTCGTGTTTTGCGCGCCATCTGTTAAGGACCGCCCATGAGTGTGCTCGTTTTCACGCCCATGGAAAAAGCGAATCTAGATACTTATATACATTTTGTTTGGTCCTTCTTCATAGAGGAAAATGTTTTATGCAGTACCATACATTAAAAAAGTACTAGGAACTTTAATTGTTTAATTGTTTTTGTAAATAAAAATGTTATAATTATTGAAAAACAATACCTAAAGTGCATTATGATGTTTTAAATAACGTGCAGTTTGCCCCAAAACGTGCGGTCCCTGGCGTATGTCTTAGAGATTTCTATGCGGTATGCAATGTGTTAATAACTAGCTTAATTACAAGGGTATCACAAAGACCTTGGAGTAGGCAGTCACTGGTAAGGTACTGAGCCTTTGTGGATGCTTTCTCATTTATAGACTGAGAATAACAGCTCTTCTACAGAGACATTTTAATTACTTTGTTTCTGGAATAGAGTGTTAAGTGCTGAATCTGTGTTAGTTTTCCTCCCCTCCTACTTCCAGAAAAGATTTTCTGTTGATTTACATATAAATAACCAAGTATAATAGGGCCATTAAATTAAGGATAAAACAAGAGGCATCTAATGGGAGAACATAGTTTTTCTACAAAATCTAGGCTAACACTGGTTACTCTGGCTGAAAATTTAACTATGAGCTTTTTGGCAAACATAGTAGAAAGGGAAACAAAATCAATTAAGCATCACTTAATATGTAAAGATAAAAAGACATACTAGTTTGTTAGGAGAGAGAAAAATTTGTCTTAACATTAAATTTATGTTTAGTTATTACAAATAACTAAGAAGAAAAATAGAATGACCTACTTTATAATATTTAAAAAGCATCAAATGATAGATTATCTTTTTTATGGTTCATAAAATTCATCTAGCCTCTTCCCACTGCCCAATTTCAAAATTTTAGGTATTTGTACCATTAGCACTCTGCTTCTGGTTAGTTACCAAAATATGTATTAAATTTCAATTGTTGCTGTATCTAAAAGTCTCAGACACTAAGGCCTAAAACAACAAAAGTTTGTCATATAGTTTGGGACATCCAAAGCCTAAAATGGATTTCAGTGGACTAAATTCAAGGTATCAGAAGGCTGAGTTCTTTGTGCAAGCTATAGGGGGGGATCTTTTTCCTTGTCTTTTATGGTTTCTAGAGTCTGCCTGCATTCATTGGCGTGTGGTTCCTTTCCTCCATCTTCAAAACCTGCAATATCAGACTAGCCTTTATCACTCTGCCCTAGTTCTTGGTTCTCTTCTGCCTTCCTCTTCTCCTTTTATGGACCCTTGTGATTACATTGGGCCCAACTTCAGAATCCAGGATCATCTCATCGTTATTATTTATCCTCACCCAAGGATTTGTTTATTTATTTTTAGAGAGAGTAGAAGGGAAGGAGAGGGAGAGAAACATCAGTGTGCAAGAGAAACCTTACTTCTTTTTAGTCGGTTCAAAGCAGATTATTATTGTAGATCACGCAGGGGGAACAAAGGGTAAAATATTTATCTGAAGCAGTGTTTGACTATATTCTGCGCAGTGAGAAAACCTGAAGTCATTTTCAAGTTGCACCATTTCTTACTTCTTTTCAGTCAGGCCAAGTTTCTAAACTTTCCAAATCTCCATTGATTGCCTCCTGTACACAACTTGACTGGGGATCAAACCCACAGCTTAGGTATGTGCCATGACCAGGAATCAGACCTGCTACCTTTGGGTACACAGAACAATGCTCCAACCAACTGAGTAACCCAGCCAGGGCAGAATAATCTCCTTATTTTAAATTCAGTTTATTGGTAACCTTAATTCCATATGCTACCTTAATTCCCCTTTGTCATGTAGAGTAACATTCACAGATTTTAGGGATTAGAATTTGGGATCCTCTTTTTTTGGGGGGGGTACATTATTCTGTCTACCATAATGACCACTTATGATACAAATCCTTAATAAGATCTATGTTCATCATAATCAGTTCTGGTATTGTAAGGCCTTTCTGTAAAGAGCTTAATTATTATAATCCAAATATATAGCTTTTTATAGTTTTACATACCCTCTAAGAATTAAGAGATTTTACCCTGGCCCCCATTTTCACTTTTAAATATGGTTGTCTCAATTTGTCTTCTCTTCAGTTACATGAGGACATATTGAAATTTTTAATTTAGAAGCATTTAAACAACCAATTTTACCTCATGTATCTAATGTTAATGTTTGCACTCTCCCTCTCTTTAGTGAAAAAGAGTAAACAAATACTAACTTTTTGAAAGGATATTGACTTTTATATATCACATAATAACTGTGCCCCATCCCTTTTACAGTACAATGAATAAGTTACTGCAGTGCCAATAAGCATGTAAACACATTTGCTAATCAACAGCTGCTAGGATTTATCCATTTATCCACTCTTCATCTATTGAGCATTTAATACTGGAGATGCAGTAGTTAGGCTTGGCTCACATGGTATGAAAAGAAAATTGATTGGTTGGGAGGAGAGAGTAATACAAGTTCATGATAGATTTTTAAAATCTTTTTATTGACACAAAATTCTATTCTCAGCTTAAAATGATACAAACTTTTCTATTTCCCATTTAAAAAACATTCTCCTCATTTAAAACAATCTTCTATATATATAAAAGACAGAGACCATTCGACTGTTCAACCTTTCAGGGGCTATGATGTGGACTGACCACCAGGGGGCAGATGCTCAATGCACAGGCATGGAAACATGGAACAGACAGATGAATCTCAGAGGGAAGGGGGGTGGAGGGCAGGAAGAATTGAACCAAAGATCTTATATGCATAATAGAGGCCAGGTGCACCAGTGGGATCCCTCGCCCTGGCCTGAACCCAGCTCAGTGCACAGATTCATGCACCATCGGGTTCCCTTGGCCTGGACTGTGGTGATTGGGCCAGAACCGGCAGTCTGACATCACCTGAGGGACCTGGATTGCGAGAGGGTGCAAGCCAGGCTGAGGTGCTCCACCAGTGCACGAATTCGTGTGCTGGGCCTCTTGTTTATTATAAAACGCCTCAGACATGTTCAGGTTAAAATTATAATGATAACAATCACCCTGGCAAAAAAACACTTATATATCATACTAGTGTGCCAGTGCATGGATTCATGAACATTGAAAGGAAATTAATTAGAAGAAATATTATTATTATTTTTTTTTGGTGTGGCACACAGACTTTATTCTGACCACCCCCACCTCCTGGGTCCAAGTCCATATCCTGACAACAGAATGGGCTCACTCAGCACTTAGAAAGACCCTCTTATGTGCAGTGTTGGTGTAAGGATGCCAACGCCACTCCACATCTGCTATGGCCTCCTGTTCCAGTGTGCCAAGGCGAATCATGTATAACTTGAGCTCAAAGTGAGGGCCAACCTCGGTCAGCTGCACATTGCAGTGCGTGGTCTTCCTGTACACATGCTGTCGTAAGGAGATGTAGTCATTCTAGTTTGCAAAGGTGATGACCCGATGGCTGTCTTCTTTGGGCACAGGGAACAGGTAACGAAGTATGTTAGAGACCCGCTTGCCCAGACGGGGGGAGAAGCCATGAATGATGAGGTAAGGTTTGGCCTCTGACACGGTGCCCAGGTCAGGGATGTCATGCCGCATAAGCACATTGCTGCCGCATAAGCACATTGCATAGTGTGAAGTAAGCAGTGGGGCCAAAGGGCACGTGACTGACAATGAACCCCACCGGTGTGCCTCGATGCTCATGGATAACTATTAGGTCGGTGACACCATTAGCTTTGCAGGCTTGCACCAGTGACCCCACCTCATGTAGGCCACGGTTCATGTGCTGGGTACCGGGAAACACCAAATTCAGCTCCTTTGCAAACATCTTGAGGTGTGAACTGGGGTCTCGGGAAGTCGTGATCATGATCTTGGGATCCTCAACCCCTGCCCATCGATATTCTTCATCCACATGATTGGTCACACCTTCACCACCAGTGTCGTCAAACTCCAGGGAACCATGTAAGGTCAAAGCCTCCCTACGTAACTCCGTGGGGATCAGGCAGTTCTCTTTGAGCGCATGCCGCACCTTCTCCTTCCTCTCGTAGGCAGCGCGCTGTGCCTCGCGGGCCTTGTGGTAGAGGTACTCACGGCGAGGGTGCACCATGTTGCGCCACTTCCAAGTGGGTTTCAGAGAATCTGAGAGAGCTGCCGACACTATGCAGCCCTCACTTTCCTAGAAGAAATATTTTAATATCACTATTCACCCTTTCTCTATAATAGAAGTGTCAACCAAATTCATGGTTGATAATGACAGATCGAAACACACGTGTGTGATTGGCACCAGTGAGAGCATTATATGTATTGCACATGCTTGAGTCAACTTAGTCTTTTATAGATATAGAATAAATTTGCTTAATTAAACCTGCTTTCTGATTTAGCTAAACTTTTCCCAGCCCAGTGAAGCACTCCAACTTCTCTTTCAGGTAATTGTCAGCAACACAGCAGTAAATATCTAAACGAAGCAGATTATTGTAGATCATGCAGGGAGAACAAAGGGGAAAACATTTAACTGGAGCAGTGTTTGACTATATTCTGCGCAGTGAGAAAACCTGAAGTCATTTTCAAGTTCCACCATTTCTTACTTCTTTTCAGTTGGGTCAAGTTTCTAATCTTTCTAAATCTTCGTTTTCCGGCTAATGAAAAGAAAATAGGATTCTACTGAGTCTCCTGTCTGCCTACCCCAGGACTTCTGTGAGTATCAAATGAGATGAGGCACATGAAAATGCTTCACAAACATTTGGTCAAACTGTAAAATGTATGTACCTGGCTATAAAGCCAAGTTCCTGGGCTGAAGAAACTCCAAGGAGGCTAGATCCTAGAGAGAGGAATCCAAGTATTGCTATATGATGTCATTACCTGGTGCCCACAGCGACTGTTTCAGGGCTGGGCTGGGCTGTGGGCCACATTTTGTGCCCTGGGGTCTTGGTAGCATTGGCTGTGATTTGATGGGCTGTTGCTCTGGGTTGGTGGCAGGGCCTGTGTCGCACTTGGGGGAAGCTGAGGGTTGGTTTGTTGGCACCAGGTTCGTGGTGCCATTTATTTTTAAATGGCCAGTGTGCATCATGCCAGGTCCTGTGTTGAGCATCTGCCCCCTGGTGGTCAGTGTGCATCAGAGCTACTGATTGGGTGGACAGACATTTAGCCTTTTATATATATACTAGAGGCCCGGTGCACAAAAGTTTGTGCACTTGGGGGGAGGGGGAGTCCCTCAGCCCGGCCTGTGCCCTCTCGCAGTCTGGGACCCCTCAGGGGATGACCACCTGCTGGATTAGGCCCAATCCCCGGGGGATTGGGCCTAAAATGGCAATCAGACATCCCTCTGGCAGCCTGGCAGCTCGGCAGCCCTCAGGGGATGTCCATTTGCCAGCGGGGACCAGGCCTAAACTGCAATCGGACATCCTTAGCGCTGCTGAGGAGGCAGGAGAGGCTCCCACCACCACTGCTGTACTGGCAGCCATCAGCCTGACTTCTGGCTGAGCAGAGCTTCTCCCATGTGAAAGCGCTCTGACCACCAGAGGGCAGCTCCTGCACTGAGCATCTGCCCCCTGGTGGTCAGTGTGTGTCATAGTGACCAGTCATTCCCAGTCGTTCTGCTGTTAGGGTCAGTTTGCATATTACCCTTTTACTATATAGGATAGAGGCCTGGTGCACGGGTGGGGGCCAGCTGGTTTGCCCTGAAGGGTGTCCCGGATCAAGGTGGGGGTCCCGCTTGGGTGCCTGGCCAGCCTGGATGAGGGGATGATGGCTGTTTGCAGCTGGTCACACCCCCTTCTGGGTGGGGGTTCCCACTGGGGTGCCTGGCCAGTCTGGGTGAGGGGCTGAGGGCTGTTTTCAGCCTGGCGGGTGACTGAAGCTCCCAACCTCTCCTTTTTTCTTTTTCTTTTTTTTTTTTTTATTCTGGGATTTATTTACCTTCTATGGCTGTCACTGTAACTGAGAGCCGGCTTTAGCTCTGAGGCTCGGCTCTAGCTCTGAGACCTCAGCTGCTGAAAGCAGGTATCTGGATTTGTTTGGCTTCTATAATTGAAACAGTGTTGCAACTCCAGCTCTGAGGCCCGGCTGGCTGAAAGCAGATTTCTCGGGTTTGTTTAGCTTCAATAATTGCAACATTGTTTCTTAGAGTGCAGCTCAGAGGCTGGCAGTGGCAGGCAGGGAACCTTGGCTTCCTCCATCACTGGAGCAAGCAAGCCTCCTGTTTGCTTCAGCTGCCTGGCTGCTGGCCGCCATCTTGGTTGGCAGTTAATTTGCATATCACCCTGATTAGCCAATGGGAAGCGTGTCAGATGTACGGTTAATAACCATGTTTGTCTATTATTAGATAGGCTAGACTAGTGGCCTGGTGCACAAAATTTGTGCATAGGGAGGGTTCCCTCAGCCCAGCCTGCACCCTCTCCATTCGGGGAACCCTTGGGGGATGTCCCTTGTCATTGGGCATAAACCAGCAGTCAGACATCCCTCTTGCAATCTGGGACTGCTGGCTCCTAACCACTCACTTGCCTGCCTGATCGCACCTAACTGCCTTCCCTGCCTGCCTGATCACCCCTAACTACTCTCCCCTGTTGGCCTAATCTCACTCCCAACTGCTCTCCCCTGCTGGCCTGATCTCACCCCCAACTGCCCTCCCCTACGGGCCTGATCTCGCTTTCTTTGTCTCTGTTTTTCTCAGCAGTCCTCCAGGCCTCCCTGCCTCCCTGTCTCCCTCTTCCTCTTTCCTGGCTGGGAGGGGTCGGGGTCAGTGGGGGCTGCTCCACTCCCTGCCTGCCCTCCCTTCCATCCAGGCCTCTTCAGGCCCAGTCTGTTTTGTTTCCTCATTCTGAGAGAAGCTCTGAGAGCAAGCTGGGAGGGAGGGAAAGAAAGGGAGATAATGCTGTGAGCTGGTGGGTGCTGTGTGTGTCTGTGTGTGTGTGCAGTTGTGAGTGAGTGTGAGTACCAGCCCCACCTCCCCTGTGCCCATCTTCGCTGCCACAAGTCCCCACTCACTAGAGCCTGCTGTGTGTGGAGCATGGGCGTTAGGTCAAGTCTCCCGTTGTTGTGGATGTGATGGACCCAGGGTTTTTATATATTAGGATAATAAAAGCCAGGCCCCTTTTATTGAGGCAAAGAGAAACTTACCTAAGGTCATACAGCTCATATGTGGTGCTGTTTGAATCGAATAGTCTGACAGTATGGCTTCTGATTTTGTTCTGCCAAATTCTAATTAAACTGCCTTTTATGGTGATATGGTCAATATTCAATCAGCTTATAGCTTTGTTTTAGGAAGATTATATTTTATTGCCAAAGAATGTGTAATACTTACATCTTAAAAAATATTCTATAAGTGCTAGATAAAATATTTTTCATATTAATTTATATAATCTGTATTAAATATTGCAGTTATTATTATCTGCTAAAAATCAACCTCAGGTATCTGTGGGCATTAAACATTTTAACTCCTTTTATGTCCATATATTATTTTGGCCTCATGAGTTATTGATACTTTTGATAGAACTCTGGGTACAAAATCATTGATGCTTTCAAGAGTCTTCAGGGTTTCTCCAGTATTCTAGATTCCAAGATTAATTATGAAATATCTGAATCTGGTTACTTTACCGAGACTTTTATTTTTCTCACCTGGATCTTTTAAATAGTTACTTAATATTCTTGATATTTCCCTGATAAATTTATTTCTCTTGAAGTTTTTACTTTTTCCATAGTGCTTTCCTTTATTCTCCATGAAGTTAATTATTTGCCAGCAAGTTCTTTTCTTTCAGGAATATTTTTTCTTTTTTAAAAAATATATGTTTATTGATCTCAGTAAGGGAGAAAGGGAGAGATAGAAACATCAATGATGCAAGAGAAAAATTGATCTGCTGCCTCCTGCATGCCCCCTGTTGGGGATCAAGTCCACAACCTGGGCATGTGCTCTGACTGGGAATCGAACCGTGACCTGCTGGTTCATAGGTCAATCGTCAACCACTGAGCTATGCATCTTTCAGGAATTTTTAATATCATTTATGTAATTATTTTCTGCCCTGTATTGCCTCTATTATTTGTTTCCATTAATCACTATTGAATAAGTCTGGACCTCCTTATTTATTTTCCATGTCTCTTTACTTAAATTTTATTTTTATGTCTGTTGCCATTTTTTTGCTTGAAGTTATGGAAAGTTTTATCCAAATTATCAGTCATATCACCTGTTTGTCTTTGTCCAATTTGTTATTCAGTCTTCCCATTAAAATTTTTATTTTGTTACTTTTATTCAAGGAAAAGGATAATGAAGATTAGCTGAGATTTCAAAAAATGGTACCTGCTGGTTATAAACTAGAGGTAAAGAGACATTAAAAACTTGTAAGTTATGTTGGATCCTAAGTCTGAAAACATTTACTTTCAAATTCCAATGGTTTAGTGATAAAAATTTATGTTCCTGGCTTTATGCATTTATTATACAACTTGCTGCTATACAAAATCAATTTCACATAATAAGACTTTACATGCCCTTGCTGTAGAGTTTAAAATCTTAAAGCTAATTTACATACAATGTATGGAAGATTCAAAATTACAGAGTATAGAATACAAATGTTGGATATGTAATATAAAAATGATTAAAATGTTGATTAAAATGAAAGAGGAAATTGTAGATTCTGGGAGTACAATAAAATTTCATGTTTAATACAATTTAAAGATCTTGTCAGTGTTTTTAAACCAAGGGGGAAAAACAATCATAGATTAGCGTAGTAATTTATTTCTCTCAGTTGCAGGTGACAGCATAATAATCATTATTTTTTTAAAAGGAAAGAGAAAATATACCCCTGGGTTAATATATTTTGGCTTTACATACCACAAATATAAAAAAATGTTCAGGAATTTGGTATAATTTCTTTTTTAAAATATGTTTTTACTAGGGTCCCTAAGCCTGGCTGGCAATCAGGGCTGATCAGGGCCTTCTGGCTGCAGGCCAGGACCCTCCTTCATTTCACATCTCCCCTTGTGGTCAATGCATGTCATAGTGAGTGATCCATCTCCCCCCATCTTTTGGTGGAACTTCTGAGGGGATACTTTTGCACATTAGCCTTTTATATATATAGATTGGTTTTAGAGAAAGAGGAAAGGAGAGTGAGAGAAACATTGATGTATCTGAGAAACATTAATGAATTGCCTCCTATTCATGCCTCAACCTGGGATTGAACCCACCACCCTGGTATGTGCCTTGAATGGGTAGCAAACCTTGACGTTTCATTGCTCAGGACGATGCTCAACCAACTGAGCCATACTGGGTGGGGGTGGCATTTCTATAAATGATAATGTTCCTAGAAATTAACTCTGAAGTCAAAATTATTTTCTTTATTGTGATTAATTTATTTAAAAATACATCCCAGTTTTCCTGTCATTAAAGGCAGAGTTATGGTTTAGGCCTAGAGCTTAGTATGGTATTTCTTTAGAAAATATTTGAATTGATTACTCTGCTATTTATCAATGCTTTTAAATCTGAATGATCATTTGCCCATTCTTTGTAGAAGCTTAAACGAAAAAGAAATGGGATCCCTCTATCAAATCAATGCCAGCTAATCCTTCTGTGAGAATCTGTTGCCTAGAAATTTGTAAAAAAAAGAAGTCTTTTAAAATGTTAATATTAGATTGGAATTGGTTTCTGAGTGCAGAAAGGACTTAAATGCAAGTATGTAAGTTACACTGTTCTTTTCCTTACATTTTCTTCTGTCTAAACAGCAAAATGATTTGGTGTCTGTGTACTTGAGTGTCCTGCATTAGCAACCACTCTAACCTGTGAGTATGCTTAACCTCAGATATATAGTAACAATACTTGACTTCTGGATAGGGCTTTGATTTGTCACCATTGCTAACTCTGAATGGAGCCAATGGCAATTGTCTTGGATTTAATAAAAGTTAATTACTTGAATAGTTTAATGAAATTATAGTGAGTGATAAAACAATGGGCCATATCTTGCTTATATGTGAAATCTTTGTGGTTTCTTTCAAATGCATTTAAAGAAAGAGAGAATGCTGATTTACATGCTTAGTCCAAACACTAACATATGCCACCTTTCAGGATTTTTTTAACAGACACTAACTGGTTTTACACCATAGAAATAAAAGTTTAAGGTAAAATAAATAATACTTTTAATAAAATTAAATTTAATGTTGCCTTATTTTATTGTTACTTTTTTGAATTAGGAAAGTTAAAATGTAACTTCATGAATAAAGCATCATATCACTTCAAATAGGGTTAATATATAATATTAAAATAAATATTTAGATAGCAGTTCTTTTTGAAAAAATAGATACTTATAATTGTTTCCATTTGCTTTTCAATTTATTTTATCGCTCTATTTGGACATTTAATTATTTTTTGCTGGCACTGTTGCTTGTGTTCTAAAATATTTTTGTCATATATATTTTTTGCCTTTCTTTAATGCTTTCTTCACATTACCATTAGAAATCTTTCCTAAAGAACATCGTTTTTGTGAGGCTTTCTTGCCTATCATCTGAAATCCTAATGGATGAAATTCAAGGCTCTCTAAAAGATGGCAACAACATACCTTTCAGTCTTACATTTTATACATCTACATTCATGGACATTTGGAATATAATCCATTTATACAAATTCACTAGACAGTAGGTCCTCGGGTTATGTTGGAGATAACAGCTCGACGTAATGTGATTTTCTCCTTAAGTCGGAACCCACTTACATAAGCACCTACGCCACTCACATGGAGCACATACACAGCAGTAATGAAGGGAAACAGTAAAAACAAATTTAAAAGAAAGATAACAATTCCTGACATTTACTTGTGGTAAATAAATAAAAAACATAAAGCACATATGTACATACGTCAAAATGACAGAACTTTGTTTTCATAAATAAATGGGAGATGGCGACGTAACCACGAAATGATGTACGTGGAGTCCGACGTGACCTGAGGACTGTTTGTATAAATTTTATCTTGCTTTCATTTATAAACTCCCCCATGAATAGCATGACAATTTCCAACTTCACCTACTGAAATATTGCTCAGCCCTTCATGCATAGAGCAAAGACCACCTTTGTGACACTTTCCAAGATGAGTTCAGCTTTGAAGTATTTCCTTCATCTGACTCTTAAAGTACTTTGGCTTAATTTACATGTTACCAAGGTATATATACAGGGGTGAGTAAAAGTATGTTTACAGCTGTTCATATGGAAAATAATACAATAATTAATTAATAATACTGGAATAAACTGTGTTTTGCATACTCACTACTATAAACCTACTGTTGCCCACCTCTCATGGCTCCACATAGCCCTAACTCTATTTAGAATAACATTTAAAAAGCTGCATCTAGTGATCTTAAAGTATAATGTGTATTTATTTTTGCTAGATTATATTATGACATGCAGAAAGTTCACCAGAAATCTACCATGCTAAGATTTTGCAAAGTTATACATTCATACCACCACAAAAAATTATTTCTCCAGCTTCCCTTCATCCATGGCATTTTTCTTGTCTACATTATACCATCTCACCTGTCTCTTTCATTTTATCACTTTGTGACACTTTATCTTCTGTCAGAAGTAATCATTGGAACTTCTACTGCTTCCTACTTCCTAGAGAACTCACAAGTTCCATGCTTCACCCTTAACCCATGGGTTTCCCAAAGAGAGAAGCTAAAGAAGCCTCCAGGCAATAGTAGGTCTCAGTCTAATTTTTGTTGTGAGGCATCCATATGGAGACTTTGTAGTAACTAACAGTTTCGACTACTATCTTCTTTACATCACTTTCAGTAATCATTTGATAAATTAGTAATGTATGTTTTATCTACCCTTTAAGACTGAAAGAAATTAAGGGCAGGGAGAACTTTTATTACTCACAGCTTATCCTCTAGCAATTCCCAAATATATTTATTTCATGAATGAAATAAAATATGTCACCTATACTTCCTTTAGGTGAAATATCCAAGTAGTAAGGTTAGCTTCAGTTTCAAACTTGCAATACAAGCAGATTGTCATTGGCACCTAACTAACACAGATCCATCCTCAAAGCCTTTATTCCTGCATGTGGTGGTTAAGAAAGTCTAGAGAAAGTTCCTCTCCTTGCTTCCTTTCCTAAGCATGTGTTCTTTTAAAAAAATGTTTTTATTGATTTCGGAGAGTGGAAGGGAGAGGGAGAGAGCTATATAAACATCGGAGAGAGAATCAGATTGTCTGCCTCCTACATGACCTCTACTGGGTATCGTGCCCAAACCTGAGCATGTGCTCTGACCAGGAATCTAACTGTGACCTCCTGGTTCATTCAGCGCTCAGCCACTGAGCCACACCAGCCAGGCTACTTAACATTTCATAATCAAACCTAATTTTATATAAGGCTAAATTAAATGACTATAAGATTTTTACCCAGTGGGTTATTCAATTGCATTAAATCCAGAAAACCTGTAGAGAAAAAATATAAAATAAGTATTTATATAAGTACATAATATTTAATATTACCTATAATAATAAAAGTGTAATATGCTAATTAGACCGGACAGCTGAATGACTTTCTGGACATCATTCTGGATGAAGCTGCGGTGGCGGGGGCCAAGTCAGAGGCGGTTGATGTGATCAGGCAGGCAGGGGAGCAGTTAGGGGCAATCAGACAGGCAGGCAGAGTGGTTAGGGGTGATCAGTCAGGTAGTCGAGCATTTAGAGGCGATCAGGCAGGCAGGCAAATGGATAGGGGCGATCAGGCAGGTAGGCAGAGTGGTTAGGGGTGATCAGGCAGGCAGGCAGGCGAGTGGATTGTGAGAGGGATGTCTGACTGCCAGTTTAGGCCCGATCTGGCAGTTGGACATCCCCCGAGGCGTCCTGGATTACAAGAGGGTGCAGGCCAGGCTGAGGACCCCCCTCATGCACATTTTGTGCACTGGGCCTCTGGTATAGCTATAATATCATAGCAATATGTACTATTAAAGGTTATATAATATGAAATAAATATTATATATCACATATTCATATAAATATGTATTTATATATTACACAATAGAGAAATACCTAATATTATACATACTATATCAACATGTATGCATACATTCTATTCAGACTTTTAATATTTGCCATTTAAGTAATATCATATATTGTGACTTAGGGAATTACATTTATTTCTAAGTGATGTAATAATTAAACAAATATAGTATGCTGCCTTCATATTTTCTTTTGATTTGCTTTGAAGTATCCATTACTTCTTTGAAGTTCGGTTTATTCTTACATTTAGTTTCAGATCATTTCTCTTCCATTACACTTTAATTTATTACTAAAATATAACAGGCTTCACTAGACTAGATTTTTAAAAATAAGTTACAAAGTATCATTTTTCTATATATTATGATTGTCATCACTAATCTGTAATTTGAAAGTAGTATATGTAGTTGTATTTTTCTAAATTCGTGTATCATATCTACACAATGATGAGAAAATGTGCTTCTAGTTAAGTGAATATTCAAAGAAGTATCACATAATTATTTATTTTTGCTGAGGGCCTTCATCTCAGTATTACTATTAACTAGAGGCCTGGTGCACAACATATGTGCACTGGGGGTGGGGGGGTCCCTCACCCCAGCTTGCACCCTCTCGCAGCCTGGGACCCCTTGCTTCTTACCGCCTGCCTGCTCGCTGCTCCTTACCACTTGGCTTGCTGCTCCTTAGTGGTGCCACGGAGGTGGGAGAGGCTCCTGCCACCACCGCTGCGCTCACTAGCCATGAGCCCAGCTTCTGGCTGAGCGGAGCTCCCCCTGTGGGAGCGCAGGGACCATCACAGGGCAGCTCCTGCGTTGAGCATCTGCCCCCTGGTGGTCAGTACACATAATAGCGACAGGTCATTCTGGTTGTTCTGCCTTAATGGTCGCTTAGGCTTTTATTATATAGATTATGAACATAAAATATGTAAATATTATTTTCCCCTTTACCAGAGAATTTAACAAAAAAATAAAAAGAACAAAATCACAGTATGATTTTTTGGTGTGTTTTTTTCTAGATAGAAAGAAATCTGCCAAATGTTGAGCAATGATTTGCCTTTAGTTAGAATGGCAGTGGAAGGGTAAATTCAGAATGTATTTTATTTTTTACCATATGTAATTCTGAAATAGAATATTTTGAATGAATTTGCATTTCTGCAGTAACTGCCAAAATGTGTAATTATGTTAAGAATATCTACCATTCCTACATTAATAGATTGTGTATTCTTCTCTTGTTTGATGGAATATTCCATAAATATAAATTGTTGGTACTATCCAGATCAACTATTTCCTTAATGATTTTCTGCTTGCTTGATCTAACAATTATTGAAGTGAAACCTTCAACTTTATTAGTGGATTATTCTATTTCTTCTTTCAAGTCTATCAGTTTTTATATCATGTATTTTGACACTCATTTGCATATGCATTTAGGATTGCTACATCATGGAGAATTTATTTTATCACTATGTGTCCTTTTTTATTCTAGACAATTTTCCTATTCTGAAGTCTGCTTTGTGTAAAATTAATATAGCTAGTTCAGTTTTTTTTTTTTTTAAAAATAATGCTAAAATGGTATGTCATTCTCCATTCCTTTTAACCTAGTCTTTAATGTGGTTTTATTGTAGACAGCATATGGTTGAGGGTTTTTCTTTTTTTTGGCTCTACTATTTAAGTTTCTGTCTTTTATTGGTATACTTTGATCATTCACATTTAAAGTAATTACTGATACAGTTGGATTAATATCTATCATATTTAACTATTTTCTATTCATTGCACTTGTTCTTTGCGGAGCAGAGGAGAAAGTCCCTTGATTTATTGCTCCTTGGAATATAAATTAATGGCTCCAGGGGAGATGTATGAAGATCTCTCTATGCATTTCTTTCTTGAACTTCCAGTTTTCTTTTATCAGAAAGCTCTGTCCATGCAGAAACATGGAAATAATCTATAAAGCATTGCTTTCTGACAATATTTAGCCAATCTCTGTCAGTTCCAAACTTTTTCAATTTAGAGGGTTTGTGTAATCTTGTTTTTTTTTTCCTTTTATGAACATTTTAATATTTTAAACATAGCATTTAACTTACTTCTGAATTTCTTTGAATGGCTAATCAAACCTTTTAGGAAGATAATAAATTTTTGAAAAATGTTACTACCCAATAATACTTATTTGACGTGATGAATGATACTGTTTTTAATGCTTATATTTTATAAAATATAATTATTCATATTTTGAGTTTAAAGGCTTTTTCTAAAATACTGTGATGCATATCAGTAACAGCCTTTTGTTTTTAGGGAAGTTTTCTCTGTTTATAAAGAAAGCTGGTTCATTTTTTTCACAGATTTGCAAACTCACTAAAAGTCCTCAATCTGTTTTACCACAAAGATATAACAAAACTTTGCTGTTGGATTCTTAAAAGGATAATTGTTTTTGAGAAATGCATATTAACTTCATGTGGATTTATTTTATGTTACTGTATTTTAAAATCATTCTTTACTCATATGAATACCTAAAATATTGAACTATTGTATTTTAACCCTGCTAATATAATCAATTCTGTCAACTCAGTGTCAATCACAGGAAAATGTCTTTATTTAAAAAAAAAAAAAACTACTAAGTAAAATACATCTAATTACCTCCATTCTGTAAAGTCTGAGAATGTGTAGGTCAGAGAGTAATCATTTAGAAAGACTATTCAGAATGCTGTTATTTCAGTATAATTCTCTTGGCCCTCTGACCTGAAAAGGAGCATTTCTTTGCAAAACTCGCAGTTTCACCTCCTTCAAGGGGTTTTCTTCTTTTGGTCTGAGAATCACTGATATCTTTGCCTTTGTCAACCTAGTCTGAACACACATATCCCTTATGGTTTTTGTTAAGATTTCAATCAGAAAATCTCATTTGATATTAGTAATATATGGAATCTTATGATCTGTTGCATTCTTTTTATTTTTTAGGGCAAGACACATTTATTAAATTCCTACTGTATAGAAAAAGAATAATGCTATTTATATACTAAGGCTCTAAGTATAGTGCCACAGAGGCAGGAGATGAGAGTTTCAAAAATGTAGAATTAATCAGCATTGTTAAGTTCAGCACTCTTTTTTCATTAAAAACATTTTCATTTAAAAAGTAAAAATATTCCTAGAAGTGGGATCACTGGGTCAAATGGGAGTTCCATTTTTAACTTTTTGAGGAAATTCCATACTGTCTTCCATAGTGGTTGCACCAGAAACACCAATCAGAAAGGATATATGCACCCCTATGTTCATAGAAGCACAATTTACCATGGCTAAGATCTGGAAACAGCCTAAGTGCCCATGAGCAGATGAATGGATTAGAAAACTATGGTACATCTACACAATGGAATACTATGCTGCTGTAAAAAGGAAGGAATTCTTACCATTTGCAACAGCATGGATGGAACTGGAGAGCATTATGCTAAGTGAAATAAGCCAGTCAATGAAAGAAAAATACCACATGATCTCACTCATTTATAGATAATAAGGACCGTTATAAACTGATGAACAAAAACAGATACAGAGGCAGAGCAGCCTCGAACAGACTGTCAAACTACAGCCGGAAGGGTGGGGAGGGTTGAGGGGCAGGAGGGGGGGTAAGAGATCAACTGAAGGACTTATATGCATGCATATAAGCATAACCAATGGACATAAGACACTGGGGGATAGGGGAGGCTGGGGGATTGTCAAGGGAGGGGAAGGAGACATATGTAATACTCTGTAATACTTTAAGCAAAAAAAAATCTGGTATTGCAAAAATAAATAAAGAAAGAAAGAAAAAAAAGTGAAAATATTACTAAAAGCTTGTGGAATGAGTCTTACTATGCTATACTTGTCTTTGAAAAATTTCTTTACCCTGGAAATCCTTAGATGAGTAATGTAGATAATGGTTGCTGCTTAAGTTTGCTTATGTGTAACCCTAATTCATCACTGTCCAATGGTTAATAGCTTTAATGTGGCTACATTAAAAACCATGTGCACTCCTTTAAAATACACAGTCTGTCTTGTTTTTGGCATGTTGGCAATGGAAAATATAATTTTATTTTGATAAAGGTCATACAATTTATTGGGAAAGGGTATCTGATAGTACTCAAAATGTCTTCCTCAAAGTAATTTCAGATACCAACATTACTTACTGATGCTCAATCTCTTGACACAGCTATACACCAACAATTTCTTAAAGGCAGTACAGAATACTAATGGGTGATTATTTTTAGCAAAGAAAATGCAGATGGATTCTGAATTGAATGAATGTTATACTAAAACTAGATGATGAATATTTGAAATGAAGTAGAAGGTTCTTAGCGGAACAATCCTATGAATCATTAATATTTCTACTATAGAACAAGTTGATTTTCAGTTTAGCACAGTAGCACATATTATCAAATCATCTTTTGCTTATGTGGTTAAAAAGTATTTTTCAGGAAAGTGTTTTATAAATCAATGTTTTTGAAAGTGATTTGGGTCATATACGAGTGTCTTCAGTATGGTTAACAATCCATGTGTACAACTTTGAGGAGCAGTGAAATACAGATTTTGCATACATCAGTAATTTATTTGGCTTGAAGTGTAAGGTTTGTAAGTCCAACATGCTGTGCAACATGCTATAAAATCTCTTCCCCTATTTTTTTCTCCTCTCTTTCATTCATCTTTAAATTTTAGTTCAAATATCACCTCCTCAGGGAAGCATTCTCATTCTCTCATATGAGGTCAGGGCCTAAACCAGGGGTGGGCAAACTTTTTGACTCGAGGGCCACAATGGGTTCTTAAACTGGACTGGAGGGCCGGAACAAAAGCATGGATGGAGTGTTTGTGTGAACTAATATAAATTCAAAGTAAACATCATTACATAAAAGGGTACGGTCTTTTTTTTTTTAGTTTTATTCCTTTCAAACGGGCCGGATCCGGCCCGCGGGCCGTAGTTTGCCTACGGCTGGCCTAAACTATACTTCTTCCACTTCTATCTAGTACTTATCACGTATACAATTAAAGATTAGTTGTTTAATTGTGTTATCACTCAAAGGAAAGCTCCCCATGGGCATGGGCATTGTTCACAGTTTTATTCCTATGGTCAGAAACAGTGCTTTACATATAAAGTTCAATAAATGTTTGGATGAATGAGAGAAGAGATGAAAAAATGAGATTAGAATATATTGTATTAAAATCATCATGAGCTCAGATTAAAAAAACTTTTTTTTTCCTTACTCAATTGGGGAGCCAAAAATTTGTATCAGTAGATTGACAAAAGGTAAGCAGAACTTGTTATATTTTATGTGTAAGAAACTTAGGCAGTGGTTCTCAACCTTCTGGCCCTTTAAATACAGTTCCACATGTTGTGACCCAAACGTAAAATTATTTTTGTTGCTACCTCATAGCTGTAATGTTGCTACTGTTATGAATCATAATGTAAATATCTGATATGCAAGATGGTCTTAGGCGACCCTTGTGAAAGGGTTGTTCAACCACCAAAGGGGTCGCGACCCACAGGTTGAGAACCACTGACTTAGAGGCTAGCAAGACTTGAGGCAAGTAACCTGTTAGAATATTTAAGGCAATTCACTTTGAAGATGATGTGGCAACCACGACACAAGAAATATTGGCATTGGGAATGCCTTTATGATATTTGTGCAATAATTCAGTATTACTCATCCGTTTTAGCATTATGGAAGATAAGACTCTCAGAGATTAAGAAATCTTTCTAAAGTCCCACAGTTACAAAGTGTCACAATTTGGATTTCATTTTGATTTTCTGTTGGTTCTGTAATGCCATATTTTATCTAAAATAAATGAGAAAAATATATAAATATATACCACAATATATACACCATGAAGTATTGTAGTCATATGTGTGTGTGTGTGTGTGTGTGTATATATCTACATATACATATACATATACATATACCTACACACACACACACACACACATACACATATGTTGTTGCATTTGACAGGTGAAAACAAATTTATATATGGATCTTTAGCAGGTGATTGAAATTTTGGGACAAGGTTTTAGTGTGATATTGAAGTTGGAAATAATTGATTCCCATATAAAGTTCTTATCTATATATATAAAAGGCTAAGTGACCGACCATCCATCTGTCTGACCGACCGGCTGGTACATATGACATGCACTGGCAACTTACAAATAAACGTTGACTCACGCATGCATGATACATATAAAGCTCTCGCTGGCACCTATCACCTGCATGTTTCAATCTGTCATTGTCAATTGTGAATTTGGTTGACACTTCTATTATAGAGAAAGGGCAAATAGTGATATTAAAATATTTCTTCTAATTCATTTCCTTTCAATGTGCACAAATCTGTGTACTGGGCCACTAGTACTTAAAAATAAATCTGAATGTGTATAAAAACTTAAATTTCTAAATTTTAATTCCATTAGAATTGTCATAGCCATATGAGGGCATGTAAAGTGAATTACCACCATAGCCTCCTGAATTTTGTTTCATAGATAAGGTTGAAAAAACAAGAATCATTAGTAAAATATTATGGTTGTTTTATCATCCAGAATGTTTCCATTAAAATGGAATTTTATTATTTTATTTACTTGATATTAAAAAATAAACTCTTTTTATTTACATATTATATATTTTATCAGATTCTTTTTGTGGTGACAGTTAACTTAAAGTCTTTAAAAATAGTCAATTCTGACACTGTGGGGTTTTTTTTTCTCTTCTAATGACAGGTCCTTATGAGCTATGTAATGATATAGGAAGAGGAGAAAAAGGAGTTAATGAATGAAAATTGACTGTAAGGATAGTATATAAAAATCACAAATCATTGAGTATTTTTGAGGTGGTTATTTCACTTTAGAATGGTGAAAATGAAAGTATTAGAAGGAAACATGTATAATGATTTTACGCATCCTTTTAAATTCTTGAGCTGCAGCTCTAGAACATTGGCTAGGAACAATGTATGCTGAATGTTTCTATTTTCAATTATACATATATTTTAATATTGTACCCCATAGTCTCATGCCCAATAATGTGTTGCCTTCAAAAGATATTTTAGTTTCAATGTAAGCATGGCTAATTTCTTCAAATTGATGGCAAACTCCTCCTTGAGGGCCTGTATGCATTTTCTGCAAATTTTTATACGCTATGCAATTCTTAATGATAAGCTGAATACAGAATAAAAAATAATTCTTAGGAAATTTGGTGAGGATAGCATCTCTAGTGGCATAGAAAGATGGGGATATTTGTTCCCATCAAACTCAGGGGGAAAATCTGATGAAATGGCATAGTCTAGTTGAAGTTCTGGTTAAGCATTTAACTTCAGTTTCCTCACCTATAAAATAGTGACAGTCATACAGTTTACCAGTTGTGTGTTATGGGAAAGTGAACTTTAGATACTTTTGCAAGCATTTAAAATGTTATCACTGTTTTTCTTTTTCTTAATACTATACTGTGATAAATACTAATGAGAAGCTGGAAAATACTACTTTACATTTTTATACCCAGAAAATTGTAGAGTAGAAAAATAACTAGGAGAATAATTTGAATGAGGTGATTTTTCAGTGATGAGGCTGTTAAAAATTGCAGTATTTCATAATTTTTTATATGCTGAATGAAGACTGGGAAAACTCAATGAACTGTCAGTCAATACTTAGGTATTATTCTGTGTCAGTACACAAAAGTGAGTGAAGTAAACATGGTCCCTACCCTAATAAAACAGAATGAACATAGCAAAATAGAAAATGCAACACTAATATAGAGAGTCATAAATCATTTGAAAAAGGAAAAATGTCCATTGTACAGCCATCTCCCATAAACTAATTTTATATGGTCTCAAGTCTTATTATTGTTAAGTTACTTTATTTCGCAAATTGCCTTAAATAATTCCAACTTGATATCTTATTATTTCTTATGCCATAGGGGATGTGCTGTAAATAAAATTTGAAATGAATTGCTTCAGATTCTCACTATGTTATTTGAAACCTTTAAAGTATCTTCAACATTTGAGCCTTCAAGTCTTCATCTACTTAATAGGGATAAAAGTATTTACATCACCTATATCACAAGTTGTTACTTGAACACTTTGAAACTGTAAAACACTATGCAAATACTGGATATTATTTAAGTTCTGCCAACCAAACGTCAATATGGATGTTTTCAGTGTAGGTGCTTGCCAACAAAACATGTGTAAGATATATTCTTTAAATATTCACATCATGAACTTTCCAGAAATAAAAATTAAACAACTTACATGCATATATTCATAACCCATGGACAACGACAATAGTTAGGTGAGGGTCTGGGGACAGGGAGTGGGGTGTAAGAGGTTTATGAGAGAGAAAAAGGGGGCATATGTAATACTTTCAACAATAAAGATAAATTTGAAAAATATTAATCACTTAGCAAGGAGTCAATTTGTTTCTTTTCTTCTATCTCATTTGTCATAAATTTAAGCATCTGAACAAAAGGTATATGGAAATCCAGGTGTGCAGTAAATGTATATTCTTGTTCCTTTCTTTTAGCTCTCTGGTATATTGTGTTTTAGGAAGAGATAGGGAAGTGTAGGTGATAGAATATCATTTTAAGCCTTGAGGCTCTAAAGTCCAACAGACTTCCAATTGCATCCTGGCCCTATTATTAATGATGCTTCCTTAGAGGAGTAGCTTAAAGATAGTACTCTTTGAACGCCAATAATATATCTCAGGCACTGTTACAAACGCCTTGCATATGTGGGTTATTTAATTTTCCCAGAAATGCTAGAAGTCAATTACTACTGGTGCCCCTATTTGATAGATGAGGAAACAACTCAGCTAACAAATGGTAGAGACGAGATTTGACCCCCAACAGTATTTACCAGGGTGTGTGCTCTTTCCATTACACCATTCCTCTCAGTTTGTCATCCACAAAATACATCTTACCTACTTTATAAGTTTTTAAGAATTAAATAAGACAAAAGATGATGAATAAATAGCAATCCAACAGCATCCTATAAGCACTCAACAATGTGATTACAGTGATATATTCCAAACTTCTATTTGGTCAATATTTTTTTTTCAACTTTCGTAGTGATAAAACTAGCATAACTTCTGAACAGTGCAAGAAAAAAAATAGATTATAGTAGTTGCTACTTTCAAGTAATTAATAAATATGAAATCAGTTATTTATCAGTAGTATGAAAACATTAAACTAATTAGAACTTTAAAAGATACAGTTTTTTTAAATGTATTATTTCTTTATTGATTAAGGTATTACATATGTGTCCTTATCCCCCCAACCCCCCTCCAGCCCTCCACTCATGCTCTCACCTCCTGGTGTCTATGTTCATTGGTTGGGCTTATATGCATGAATACAAGTCCTTTGGTTGATCTCTCCCCCTTACCTCCACCCTCCCCTACCTTCCCTCTGAGGTTTGAGAAGATATAGTGTTTTTGATGGGCCGATTGTTATTGTGGAAGACACTATATTTCTTCCTCACTAACACTGTTAAATTAGATGAAGTTTCTAATTTCAGTAAATCAAGAATATAAAATGTAGAATAACTAAGGAGAGCAGGAGCAGATGGAGCATACACTTTGGCCACAGAATTTCTAATGAGGACAAATAGCTCCAAGACACACTGCTCTCCATTCTTAGCTGAATTCTTGTAAGCCCAATGGATTTTTATTATCAGGGCTTATGTCACCACTCAGGAAGTTGCAAATTAACAATGTATGAATGTGTGTTTACTAGTAAAGATAATGGTAACAAACATAGAATTAGCTAGGGCCACTTCTTCATCTGGGTTCAACATGATCAGGAGCCATTGTGCTCCAAATCTGGAGATAGAGACTACCTCCAGCACTCTGAAGGACAGCCCTTCATTCTCAAGCTCTAACAGTCTATTAATGTATACCCTGTGTGTGTCTTTGGAGCTGTGCTAGGGATGTCTCTTCAAACTTTAATTTGTATAGGAAGTATCTGGGGAGCTTGTTATGAGGATGTGATTCAGTTGGCATGTGGTGGGGACAGTGCCCTCTGTATTTCAACAAATTATCAGATAATGTCCATGCAGCTTGTCACCAGAAAATACTTCAAATAGCAAGCTTTAAAGCCAGATGATGTATTTCCTAGGTAGGTTTCACATATCCATAAGGAGTTTTCAAGATTATTCTGGTCTTGATTCACAGAGCCTGGACACTATATTTTTAATGTGTGTTGTTCAGTTTTTTATGTTACAATTTCTATTTCATGATCTTTTATTTATTTTAATTGAGATATGGAAAATGTTTTCTTAAAATGGTTCATAATGTATATATTGCATTCTCAGGTCCATCAACCATGTTCATCATTACTGTTTGAATCGCAGAGTATAAATAATAGAATTTGGGTTTTGTTTTCTCTACTGAAAAACTCCTTTCTCTTGAGTCCTCTCTGATAAACACCATTATTTTCCCCCCACTATGAAATGATATTTCTTAAATATTGAAGCATGAGTCCAAGATCATAATTTCCTGGGAATGTATTTTAACTTTAACAAAACTCTCCTCATTGCCTGAGGGAGGATGCATTATTAGTGACATGTACTTTGTTTATTTTTTTTAATTTATCTTTATTGTTGAGAGTATTATATATGTCCCCCTTTTCCCTCCATTGATCCCTTCTAGCCCTCTCCTGTCCCACCCCATCCCCACAAGCTTTCACCACACTATTGTCTGTGTCCATGGGTTATGAATATATACATATACATTCTCTGGTTAATGTCTTCCCACTCACTCACCCACCTTCCACCTGAGGTTCCGAAGTTTGTTCTATGCTTCTATGTCTCTGTATCTATTTTGTTGATTAGATTATTTTGTTCATTAGGTTCCACATATAAGTGAGATCATGTGATACTTATCTTTCTCTGATTGGCATATTTCGCTTAGCATAATGCTCTCTAGATCCCTCAATGCTGTCTCAAAGAGCAAGAGATCCTTCTTTACTGCTGCATAGTATTCTGTATTTTGTTTCTTGATACAGAAAAGATAAAAAGTTGTTCTTGCACTGTATCATTAATATAAAATCAGCTTCACGCAAGCCAACTTTTTAAAATAATACTATTGCAAAGAAAAATGTTAACATAATTTACAGTTTTTTAATTTTTTTTCAATGTAAATCATAATTTTGGATTCTAACTTATTTTATCTTGGAATAAGATTAAATCCCTCATTTGTGAGATGATAAATGATTTTTAACAATTTGGGGACTGTATTTTAAGTATCTAATTTTAGTTCAGTGTAGACCTAGTGCCCGCTTGAAATTTATTGAGACCAAGTAACTACGATTGCAATACATGTTGGTTGTAATCAGGTTCAAGTACAGTGATTCTTAGTAGGGGTGAAAAGGAGGCACAAATTATGTCTGGAGATTTTTCAAAGTTGAAAGCACTACTTGTGATCTAGCCCTAACCCTAACTATAACCTTTACCTTAAGGTTACCTCACCAACCCTGTATTTCAGGTAAATAGCATCTTGGTTAGAAATCTCTATTTATGTTTTCCAAATGTTTATGTGATAATAAAGAATTATAGAGTTACTGTATTTTTAAAATTCTGGTATGATATACATAATGGCATTTACCATTTTTACCATTTTAAGTGTATAGTCCTATGGCATTAAGTACACTCATGGTAATGTGAAATTATCAACACCATCCATCTCCAGAACTGACAACTTTTTTTTAAAGCTTTTTTTTCCAGTTAGGTTCTTTGTTTCTGGAGTTTGTACCCATATTCAGTGAAATGTATACATATGTTAAATTTGAGACTGCTTTTTAAATGGTAGAATTGAGATCTATCTGTCTGAGGGCATTGAAAAACATTTGACTTTCAAAAATATGATTCTTGTGTTGCTATTGTTGTTCTTTGTGACTTCCTTTTTATAGGAATATTTTCTTTCAACACATTGACATTCAATTTGACAAGCTCTCACTTTTGGCAAATGCCACCTTTTCCATGAGTAATTTTCTTCTTTGTACAAATAGTATTAGTCATCATATCTTATTATATTGAATTTCTCCTTTTAACACTAATAATGTAAAATTCTTTGACTAATAAATTCTCACAAAAATCATATTGAATAAAAAATTAGAAGACTAAAGGCTTTTCTCAGAAAAGAACACATTCTTTTTCCTTGATAATGACAGTGGCCAAACCAATTAAATAAATTGAAAATTAAATAAAATAAATACGTTTTCATCTGGAATGGATCCCACCAATAAAATTGTGGGAACTTAAAGTGACAGGCTCAATACCCCCATGCAAGTTAAGAATTTAAAAAAAAAAAAAAGAGTAAGGAACTTAAAGTATTTGTTAATTTAATGGAGGAACTCTTTCAATTAGTTGAAGGGCTGATCACTTCCTCTTCAACTATGGTTTGTGTAGGCTCTGGGAAGAAAATGTATAGGATGCTAGGAAAATGAAAGTGGGTGATTGATCTTTTATCATGAATTCCAGCAAATTGTCAAAGGTCAAGGAAACCTCCCTGAATTTTAGAACCGAGACTTGATGCTAAATAGACGTTTGCTAAGTAAAGACTAAGGGTTAAGCCTTCTTGGTAAAGCAGAAAGCCTGATCCAAAGTCCTGAGTCAGGAAGACAACGGAAGGGTAGTTAGTAGGGCGGCCGAAGGCTGCCTCAGGAAGGAGGAAGTGGTCTGTGGTACATAGGTGGTAGATCATGTAAAATGTTGTAGAGAGCTTTGAACTTTTTGGATCTGTAGGAACAAGGGGAAGCCACTGAAATATTTTTTAAAATATTTTTTATTGATCTCAGAGAGGAAGAGAGAGGGAGAAAGAGATAGAACATCAATAATGAGAGAGAATCATGGATCGGCTGCTTCCTGCATGCCCCACACTGGGGATCAAGCCCACAACCCAGGCAATCGAACTATGACCTCCTGGTTTACAGGTCTATGCTCAACCACTGAGCCATACTTGCCAGGCACTACTGAAATATTTTAAGCATGAAATGAACATATTTTAATTTCTATTTTTAGAAAAGTAACTTTTGCTACTAAATGATGAATATGAAGCAAGAGTGTTTATACAGCTAAAGTTAGACAGTTCTTGCAGAAGTGAAGGAATACTTATTTACTCTCTCTTGGTGTAAATGAGATGAAAGATACTACAGGAACACCACATGTGTTCAGTAAGCGACAGAGTGATATACTTGCCTACAGAGACATTAACAATACTTGAACAGCTGTTAATGTCTGTTGCCCTTAAGAAATTTATTTCATCAAGCATACAGTGTTTCAACCCTTATTAACTTATCTCATAAGACATTATATATCTGACTGTGAGCCCTTCACTCAGTGCTACTATGCTCTTTGTATGAGCGTGGAACACCCAGCTGCTCTCAGTAGTCATAGTTTACAAATGCAAAAATTAAAACATTTATCTCTGAAAATAGTTAAGAAGCTTTTGAATCATACTTGTGTTTGAATTCTGTCTCTGCCACCTACCAGTCATTTGAACTTAAAGTATTTATCTTTTCTAAACCCCAGTTTTCTCATCTGGAAATGGGAATAAGAACACTTACCTTGTAAAGTTGTTCATATAAAGCCACCAATAATAATAATAATAATAATAATAATAATAATAATAATAATAAATCTTAGCCCTAGCTGCCTTGGCTCAGTTGATAGAGCATCAGCCTGCGGACTGAAGGGTCCCAGGTTCGATTCCGGCCAAGGGCACATAGCTGGGTTGTGGGCTCAGTCCCCATTAGGGGGTGTGTAGGAGGCAGCCGATCAATGATTCTCTCTCATCGTTGATGTTTCTATCTCACTCTCCTTCTCCCTTCCTCTCTGAAACCAATAAAGAAATATATTTTTTAAGAAATCTTAGGCCAGTCCAGTGTGGCTCAATGGTTGAGTGTTGACCTTTGAACCAGGAGGTCATGGTTGTTTTCCTGGTCAGGGCACATGCTTGAGTTGCGGGTTGGATCCCCAGTGTGGGGTGTGCAGGAGGCAGCCAATGAATGATTCTCTCTCATTATTGATGTTTCTATCTCCATCTTCCTTCCTCTTTCTGAAATCAATAAAAATATATTTTAAAAGAAAGCTTAGACTAGTGATTGACACATAAAACATTTAATAAGTGAGAGATGCCCAAATATGCTTAAAGTCTACAATGCAAGTTATTTTTATAAAATAATCTATATACATAAAAGCCTAAGTGACCATTGCAACCAAACGGACAACCGAACAGGCTGTGTGGGGTGACTAGGCCGGCAGGGGGGTTAATGAGGGACTGCCAAGTGACTGAACATCAGGCTGCATGGGGTGACCAGTCCAGCAGGGGGGTTAGTGAGGGATGACCAAATGACTGAGCAACAGGCTGTGTGGGGCGACCAGGATGGCATGGGGGGCAGTAAGGAGCAACCAGGCCAATGGTGCGGGCAGTTAGGGGTGACCAGGCTGGTGGGGGGGCAGTTGGGGGCAACCAGGCTGGCAGGGGTCAGTTAGGGGCGACCAGGCTGGTGGGGGGGCAGTTGAGGGTGACTAGGCCGGCACAGGGGGCAGTTAGGGGTGATCAGGCAGGCAGGCAGGTGAGCAGTTAGGAGCCAGTGGTCCCAGATTGTGAGAAGGATATCCCCAGGATTGAGCTTAAACCGCAGTCAGACATCCCCTGAGGGGTCCCGGATTGAAGAGGGTGCAGGCTGGGCTAAGAGGACCCCTCCCTGCACGAATTTCATGCACTTGGCCTCTAGTATCTGAATAAATATATAAGTATACTAGGTACAAACATGGCTATTAGATTTTCAGAATTAAGAAAATATATTAACTTTAAATGTAGTTCTCTTTGGTTAGCTTTACATATTTGTATGTACACTTATTTAAATTTATCTTATTAATGAACTGTCAAGCGTATTATTAGACTTAAAATGTGAAGAAGAAGAAAAAAGATAATTTGATTCTAATGCCTGTTCTTGTTAGAGATTCAGTGCAAAATATAAGATAATTCTTTTGCCTTCTCTGATTTTGTGCACCTAATAGATCTGTCATTTCTTTTCAAATCAACCTATAAAGGGGGTCGTGTCTGGTGACTGAAGGAGACTTTACTTTGGGTGATAAACACACAACACAGTATACAGATGATATATCATTGAATTGTATACTTGAAACCTGTATAATTTTATTAAACCATGTCACCACAATAAATTTAATAAACAAACTTTTTGTCATAAATTTCAACAGATTTCTAAACACCCATATTTTAAAATGCAAAATGGGATTAAAATATGGTACTCTAGTAAACAGGAAAAGCAGCTTTTTAAAATATAGTTGAGGGTTGCTTTGAATGTGTCATTTGACCTATATTGCTTCTCCAAGTCTTCCCAGGTTGCCCAATGATGACATTTTTAATGATGTGGGTGTTTTCAGTAAAGTTGCTCCTAATAAGGAAGAAACCCTATTGTCTTTCAGACATAATTCATCCTAAAAAAGTACTATTTTTCTCAACCAGAGCTATAAATGTCTATAAAATTCTTTCTTCTGGTAGCAGCAGCAGAAAAAAAAAAATAAAGTCCTACTAAACTTGCATCTTTGTAATTTTGGATGTTGTGGTTCCAGGCAGAGATTTACCTGTTCTTCCTTCAAAACTTATATAAAAGAGCAGATAGGTAAATGGTGACCAAAACACTTGATGTATTAATGTGTCCAGTCATTCAACACCAACCAGAATGCCAGAGTCTCTGTTAACAATAACTGGATCAAGAGCAGTCTGCTCTGCATAAGCGTAAAATAAGGCCTTCTGCTGCCTGTCCAATAATTGAAGAAAATGGGCTAGCAGTGGCTGATGATAAAGCACAAACAGGAATGAGGAGATCTCTATACTTTTTTACAACACAGGGGCACTTCCTTGCATGTGTTTCAGAAAGAGAAATCCCCTGGCTTGGTTCTTACTTTGAGAAAAACTAACCCAGTACAGTATTAAATTATTGTTCCTTGCATGTCAAGTTCTGACCAATAAGAATAGGTATGTTGCCTTTTTGAGAGGGGAAGGTGAGCAGGTAGAGGTGGAGTGGAGCCAAAGTGTCCTGTTTGTGGGTGGGACTGAGACTAGAATGCGAAGAGAGGAGCACTCAACTAAAGGTTATGTGGCTTAATCTAGAAACTGGAGTGAAAAATAGAGCAATAGCCTGGGCTGGTAATGCTCAGTTGGTTGGGCATCATCCCATGCACCAAAAGGTTGCTGGTTTGACTCCTGGTTGCCAGATCCATCCCCGTTATGGGGCATGCAGGAGGCAGCCTATCGATGTTCCATTCACATTAATGTTTCTCTTTCTCTCTCCCTCTCCCATCCTCTCTCTCTAAAAATCAATAAAAATATTCAAAAAAATGGAACAACAGAACTACAGTTTCTAAAATTCTATGGAGTTGAGACATACTGTAACCTAAATACTAAATGTGAATTCCCACAGTTCTTTAACTAGATCACACCATCATTTAATTCATATTTTTAAGGGAAATAATCATTACATTAGATAGCAGATATTAATTATAAGGTGCAACCTGATTTTCAAAATGTAATAATGGGAAAATAATAAAAATGATTCTTAGAATAAGGGAATTGTAAGATATTGCAAGGTTAAATCAAAAGATTTCTAAAATTACTAGGAAGTATATGCTCACTCTGGTGGGATCCACATTCCCTCTTCCTCTCTGTACTCTCCTCCTCCCATTTCTCACTAAAAACCATCTTGCTGTGGTCATCTAGTTTAAGGAAGTCATCTGCCTTAGGAATAAGCTAACATTCCATTCCAAATATAGAGAAGCATGTTATTGGGGCGGGGGGCCAGAAATCGGGTTTTCATATTAAGAAAGGACATTATCCTGCCTACTCCTGGCCAAGTGTTCTGCCAACAGCATATTTGGATTCACTCTGTGGTTTTAATTCTTTTCATTTAACCCTTTGATTGACTTTATAAAAGTCAAAAGTAAAGAAGCACAGTTGGCTCTGTTGAAAAGAGACCACTGATTTGTCTGGAACTTGTGGCATTTCAACACCTAACTGTTATATCAAATTAGACTCGATTAGCACAAGTTAACAATTTTCCTATGGTAAAAATCTTGGTCTGGAGTGAATATGTCCTTATACAGCTGGTTCTCAAATAAAGCCATTTCATTATAACATTGATGAGAGGCCATAGGAACTTAACTCTTGTTTTTATCAGTCAATGTTTTCATTGGTTTTAAGTTGTTTTGCTTTAAGTCACAGAATGTGCTGATGATAAGTGAGGACTTACTACATTTGTGATATTTTATTTTGTGATCATCCTAGTTGATTTTTGGTGAAGAAAACTTGCCTTAGATTTTAATGGTCAATGACAAAGAAACTAGGAGTTGCTTTTTTCTCCATCTCTACTTTTCTCCTACTTACATATGGGAAAGAATGTAATGTTAGATTAGATATAGCACTTTTGTTAAGAGAGTGGTATAGCCAAGAATATGTCAAGTTTTTAAAAATAAAACTATCTTAATCTGTTATATTTTAAAGGAGCTTTTTAAAACACTGCATTTATTAAAGACTTATTATTTTAAATGTGCCTAGACTTTCAAATTTGATTAAGTCTACACCCTTCTTAAGATTTCATTGGATGTAAATTGTGTTCAAATTTAAGTACCACTTGTTTATAAAATACAATGTGAAATCCCTAAATCCTCTGTGAAGGCATTTAATCTTCATTCCTTTATACTTTTTTATTGTTCTATTTATATATACTTCCTTGCATTATAATGCATGCATTTGATCCCACCTAAATGTGGCCACTAAACATTTTTATATCTCCTTTCCTGTTTAGCACAATACCTGTACATGACAGGTATTCTGTACATATTTAATTTGTAAGTAAAAAGTCTCACATATGGTATCTATATCTTTGCTGTTTTTAAGATATGAGACCCAACTAGCTTTTTTTAGCATCATAACAGAAGAAAAAGACTCTCAAAAAGTTCAGTACGTTTGGAAACCATTGTGTTCTTACCTGAGAAGTTACAAATATTGCTATAGACTACTTCTGTTATTTTGACTTTTAGTAGACCACATGATGAGTGTTAACTTTTTTATGTATATTATGGAAAAAGTGTGAACAAGAAAAATAACTTGTGCCAAGCAGGGTGTGGTTCAATGGTCACCAGTTTGATTCCTGGTCAGGGAATATGCCCGGGTTGTGGGCTTCATCCCCAGTGTGGATGTGCAGGCGGCAGCCAATCAGTGATTCTCTCTCATCATTGATGTTCCTATCTCTCTCTCCCTCCCCCTTCCTCTCCAAAATCAATAAAAATATATAACAATATTTTTAAAAGAAACATAACTTTTCTTATGTTTGAATGCTTGAATTTTTGTTGCGTTTCTAAGTGTTATTATGGTGTTTTAAAATTTCCACGTAATTTAATGACTGGAAGGAAGCATTAATATTTAAGTATAAAATTTAATACAAAAGATAAAGCATATTGATACATTGAATGAATATTTAAAATTCCCTAATGAGAAGATAATTATATACAATTAAGTATGTATTTATAATTTGTAGGTCTAAGTCATTCTTGATACAAGACTGCTGTCCACCTGATTTATATCTTTTAGCCAAATATTTCTGTCAATTCTCAGGCTGACTTTATAGTATTATTGATTAGGGGGTGGAGAACCAGATGTTAATGTCAATTTAGAATTTATAATATGAAAATTTTCAGTAGTTAAAACTAACATAGAAAATCTTATAAATTGCCTGTTTGAGTAGCTGTGGTTTCTATATATACAACCCCATACGGTAATTATCAAGTCAACTGAAGTTTTAGAACTACCAATAAACTAATGAACCAAAATAAATCTATCTTGCAGCTATTTGTTTTTTAAAAATATATTTTTATTAATCTAAGAGGAGAAGGAAGAGGGAAAGAGATAGAAACATCCATGATGAGAGAGAATCAATGATCAGCTGTATCCTGTGTTCTTCCAACTGGGGATTGAGCCCACAGACTGGGCATGTGGCCAACCCGGTGCCCGATCTGGAATAGAACCCTGACCTCTTGGTTCATAGGTGGAAGCTCAACCACTGAGCCATGCCAGCAGGGCTCTTGCAGCTATTTGGACAGTTAAACTCTTTACTTTTCAAATAACTAACAAATACCTAGTGGTAGATGAGTGATGGATAGGTAATTTTGTAGCTGAGCTGTTCAGTGTGGTAGCCACTAGCCACCTGTGGCTATTTAAGTGTAAGTTAATTAAAATTAAATAAAATAGAAAATTCATTTTCACATTAGCCACATTCATTCAAGTGCTCAATAGCCCTATATGCCTAGTGGTTACTGTACTGAATAGCACAGAAAGACAATTCCATTGTTAAAAAAAAGTTCTATTAAACAGCCTTGTTCTCAAGTGTTAGCAGTTCTCCAAGGATTTCTCCATTTTGTTAAAGATTAAACTTCTAAAAACATAACACGCTGTTTTGAGAATTACAAAAGCTATTTGAGATTCAAATTATCTGCAAGAACAATCCATTTTGTATTTTAGTTGTTTTTCCTCAAAATATTCTATTGATATTTTAAAAACAAGAGCACTGCCCTAGCTGGTTTGGCTCATTGGATAGAGCATCAGCCTGTGGACTGAAGGGTCCCGGGTTCAATTCTGGTCAAGGGCACATGCCCGGGTTGCAGGCTCAATCCCCAGTAGGGGGTGTTCAGGAGGCAGCTGATCAGTGATACTCTCTCATCATTGATGTTTCTATCTCTCTCCCTCTCCCTTCCTCTCTGAAATCAATAAAAAATGTATTTAAAAATAAAATAAAAAACAAGAGCACTCACAAGTAGGAGTTACTGGTATGGATACTGCACTTTCTTTTTAATCATTAATTAAAAGTGATTTGAACAAGGAGAAACCCCTCCATAGTGTGATGATAAATCCCCCCCCTTTTTTTTTTCTCCTAACACTATTCTGTTAATTGTAGTTTACAGCGTTGGTTATAACAACCCACATCATGCCTGTATACAAGTAGTTAAATATCATTGACTGATCTCATTTTAAATTCATAGCCACAGTTCTCAAATGAGCACTCAACATCCCCAGGCATCCTATTCCGTTTCTCTTTCCTGTTCTCTGATATGATTTTACATCTCTCTTCTCTCTTCAAACCTGCCTCCCACAATTGATTCTGCTTCCCACATGACTAACCTTACTTCTTATTTTATTTAGAAAAATAGTTACCATACCTGAGTTCCCTCAACCATCCAACTGCAGATCTATCAACTCATCTGGTTCTAAATCTATAATTTTTAGCTGCTCTGCTATTTTACTCTGGGTAACAGTCTACCTGCTCTCATTTCAAGCCTAGCCCTTCCACTTGGACTCAAGTTCATTTCTTCTGAATGTAATCATACATTTTCTCCTGAAATTATCTCTCTTTTCCTTTAATCAGTTTATCTGTATCTACAAATACGTTTTGGTATCTTCTAAAAAAATTAAACACAAACTCTTTTTATCCTCTTTTTTCTTCTAGGCATTGCCTGAGTTTTATACTCTCCTCAACACACACACACACACACACACACACACACACACACACTCATACACAGAGGTACTGAGCGGCAAGGGACACTTGATTACAAGGGCTTTTGGGGAAGTCATATCAATAACTTACATTTTCTTGTAACTCTGCAGACTGCTATCTAGGGCATGGGTTTGCATGAGAAGGCTCGTATAAGTTTGTGATCTACTTGGGCAACAAAATGGATGCCTAAGTAGTGATACCAAGGAGTACAGGGACTACCGTAATACTTTCAACGGTAAAGATACATTGTTTGAAAAATAATTATGACTTTATCTTTGGCTCTGCTGCTAGCTTTATGTATGAAAATGTGTGATACACACTTAATTCCTTTGAACTTCAGTTTTGTCTTTTTTACAATAAAAGTTTTACGTTACAATAATTTAGAGTTTCCTTTTTCAATTTTACAATCAAGTGATTGGTGATGTCGTATTCTTTACGTCACTGCCCACTGCTTTGACTCTTTCAGAAATAAAAAGGGGGGAGGAGGGGGGGTGGCTCCAAAACAAATTTGTAGAAAATTTGCCAAATTAAAAATTTGAGACATTTCCTCTCAGAAACTTTGCCTCTGCCAAACATTCTTTAATAGGCGTTTTCCTTTTCTTATTGGCTCTAACACTATTAATCTTAGTCCCATTGTCAGGCCTTGCCATTTATGCATTATATACTCTACGAGAGTGATGAAAAATTCAGTCAATAAACATCTATATATATAAAAGCCAAGTGACAAGAATGACTGGAAGGACCAGAACGACCGTTTGCTATTACCAGCACTGCGACCAGCCAACCTGCCTGATCGGGGGCAGGGTGGCCAGCCAACCTCCCATGGCCCCTCCCCCCCCCCCCACCAATTGGGGGCAGGGCTGGGCCAGCCAACCTCCTGCTGCTCCCCACTGGCCCAGCCCCAATTGGGCCCCAATTGGGGCCCGGACCGGTGGCCAACCTCCTGTGGCCCCATATCCCCAGCTGGCCCGGCCCCAATCAGCCCTGTCCTGGGCTGGCCAGCTGGACCCCACTCATGTATGATATTTCTCTCTCATTGATGTTTTTACCTCTCTATCCCTCTCCTTTCCCCTCTCTCTCTCTCAAAATCAATTTAAAAAAACAACAGAAAAATAAATGTTATCTTGCAAAAACGGCATGATTACCCACATCATACACATTCCTCAGGCTAACGATGACACAATGCATATCATGGATTCTAAGATGCACTTTCTCCCTCATATTTTAACATCTTTGAAATTGGGATATATCTTATTTTATAATAAATTAGCAATGTTTTTCTTGCTTAACTTAATTTGTATTATGTATTAGGTTTATCAAATAGCAATATGGTTCTCTAAATTCCACTGATAAATCAACCCATAATGATTGAGGTTTGACTATACATATAACGTGCATTTTATGTCTGTCTTCCTCTTTCCAGCAGTTTCAGCTACACAGCATGTATTCAATACACGTGTTAAAGAATCACTTTAAAAGATAATATTTTTATACTTAATATGTGGATACAGAAATAACAGAAAAAGATAAATATGCTCAGCAAATGCAAAGAAAATTACATTCATATAAATACCTCTTATTACCTTCTCCTCAGCTCTGCAGAAAATATGAAACCAGTTGAAATGTTCATTTTATGTGACTCTCAAGGTACTGTTCTCATAAGGGTAAAATGAGAAACAGTAAATTATTGTGAAGTTTAGTAATAAGAGCAAAGAAGGCATATATTTATGACAATAAAAATATGGAGTAGCATTTGGCCAAAGGATTGCAAAACTCATTGGAATTGATTTTTTAACCACTGTAAATAAAAATGATTTATTGATAAAAGCCTATTTCTAAGCTATTTTTTCCTGTTTTTACTGTTCTCTTAAGAAGTGTTCCCTTTTTTATGAACAGTTTGGAATATGGTCTTCTTATCACATAAAACTGTTGCAATATCAGAGATGGTTTTCTTTCTAGAAGTTTTAGAAGATGTCATTATGTGTCATTCTAGATGAAGAAGATGTGGCTTAAATGTTTTAGAAATCTCTAAGGGGAAAAAAATAACCTGTTGATTGTATTATGCCCTGCTTGGGGAATGGAAAACCACAGCCAGGATAATGCTGTTTCTGTCAGGCACATTTGATTGTATGGTGTGCTCGCCTTTGGCCCTTGCTCTGCCATTTGAAGGAGCAGATAAATATCAGTACTATGTTATATTAAACCTACCCACTGCTTTTTGGATGTATCTGTAGGTGATGAAAATTGACATGACATGGTCAATCATTATAACAGAAGCCTGCCGTAAATGCCTTAATTCATGAATGGATAATTGATTTGAACATGAGTGAGAATGGAATTTCCTCACTTTGGAAAAGATCAGCCACAATAACTTTTTTTTTTCTATTTTTCTTTTCCTTCATAGTATTATTTCAAGTTTATTTATGATAGTGATTCAAGCAAATATTTAAAGTATTTGTTGTTGTTGTTGTTGTTAATCTTCACCAGAGGATATTTTCCCATTGAGTTTTAGAGAGAGTAAAAGGGAAAGGGAAAGATAGAGAGAAACATGGATGTGAGAGAGACACATTGATTGGCTGCCTCCTACACACACCCCAACCAGGGCCAGGGAACCTGCTGTCAAGGTACATGCCCCTGACCAGAATTGAACGCAGGACACCTCAGTTTGTAAGCCAATGCTCTATCCACTGAACCATACCAGCCAGGGCAATATTTAAAATATTAATAGTTTGAATAGCTTTAAATATAAAAATATTAGGAATATCATTCTAAGATGAAAATATGACGTCAGTGAGTTTTATCTTCCAATGAACAGTCTTAGGTGTATGCTAGCCTTAGCCATTGATAGGGTATTATTTTTTCTACTCAACAAATATTAATATTTATATACATAGCTGTAAAAAGCCCTGGGGAATGCTTAGCATTTTTAAAGGGTAGGGGTAAGTGCTTTTTGTTTTTGAGTATCTCTCTTGTTACAAACACCTGCATGATGATTACTTATATTTGAATGAAACTGGAAAATTTAAAGAAATGTATGAGGGAGGAGATGATTTGGAATTTTCTTACTTCACCTTTTGGTAACTCTTTTTTGGCACTGCCATCTAATTTAGCTCCATCTCAACTGGCCTCCATCTGATTGACGGTAGTAAAGATCCATACTCTATACTGAGCAAACACATCTGTTCCTCAACATAAGCATGATTAAGAAGGGGCATAAGTGACTAAAATTCTTAAGGAAGATGCGTCAAAATTTTTTTAAGTTTTATTTTTTAAAGATTAAAGCTTATTACAATTTTTTTGGAGGAACCACAATATTTAGTTTGATTCCATTTAACCTTTCAGATATATATCACATGCTTTGTTCTCTTGCTTAAGAGTATGGTTATATTATTTGCATAAAACTCCCTTTCTCTCTACTAGATTATAAATTACTTAGGGAAATATCATGCTTTATAAGTTTTTAGTTTTTAGAGAGTAACTACTCTCTCAACTTGCAAACAATAGGTCTTTAACAAATCTAATTAAGAGTACTACTAACTTCTGTTCCTAGTTGTACCAGAGGCTAAATACTCTAGTCTGCAAAATTTGAAGGACTGTTATACAGTAAAAGAGAAAAAATGCTCTAAGGATTCAGAGTAAAATACAACAGAGGATGGGGAAGAGAATCGGATGATAGATGAGGATTCTTATGCTGACATGAATTCTAATGTGCTCAAAGCCATAATGAATTGTCATGGGAAGTGTTGGCATGCTGTGTTCAGTCAGCCTGGACAAGTATTTCAGAGGACTTTTCTAGAGAAGATTTAATCATCTAATTGAAATGTGATATACTTGATGCTTGATTATAAAGAAATGAAATGTAATAACATAATTTCTATTGTAAGCATAGGTTTGGGCAAATGTAGGTTTACAGTTGTGAGTACAAGAAACACTTCATTCTTGTATTATTATTTACTTATTATTATATTATTTTCTACACAAACATCTGTATACGTACTTTTGCCATACCCTGTATTATAACAGTTTTATGTATGTATGAATATATGTTATAAACATAAAACCATATATAGAAAATATATGTAATATTTTATTCCAAGTAATTTTAGTCATAACAGTTTTAATGTTTTTGAGCTAAGATCTTGAAAATAAACACACAGGGTATCATTGAAGACCAATTTTAATTTTTCAGCCCTCAATCATTTATTCATTTTTAACTTATTTTACATATAATTTATACATGCATAGTTATCTATTTTTCATGTCTGAATATACTAAAAAGTTGACCATAATAAAGTTTACTGGGAACTAGGCTATATATTAGTAATATGAGACATTAAATAGCAAAAATATTCAAAATTCAAGAAAATTAAAGATTTACAATGACAGAGAGACATCAGGTGTTTGAGAAAACTTGTTCTGTGTGGTGGAAGAATTAGGAATAATGGGTTCAAAGCTGAACAAGGTACAATTTTCTATTGAATATATGAAAAATATTTTAACATTTGTGTGTTCTTAGAAAAGATAATTTTCCTTCAAATAGTTTCCCCTTACCAGATATTTTTCAAGCACAAAATGAAAAACCATGTAATAAAGACATTGTAGAACACATCCAAAAATGTTTTGAGATATTAGGAAAAGTAATCTCTAAATTCTTGTGATATTCAGTGTAGTAAAAAACAAACAAAAAAAAAACACAAAAAAAACCCCAACACAACTAAATTGAGTAGTGTATGCCATTTAATAAGTCAAGGAAGTGAGTAAAATACACAGGAAGCTACTTAAATTTTTTAGTTTTTCTCTTTACATATGCAAGCTTCTTAAAATTTACTTCTATAGATCACTCTACATTTTGTGATGACTTCACATGCATAAGATTTAACTTTGTATTATAGCATTGACTCAGAATTCGAAAATGGAAAAACTAACTACCTTTCATTTCTTGGTTGAACTGTTTCTCTCTGTATTGCTCAGATATGTTACATACATAATATAACCATTTTTGACTCCTTATAGTAAAGGGAATCTGCCTTTGTAGTTCAACTGACTTTAACTGAGACCTTGGCAGGGGAATAGGGAGACAGAAATAAGATAAAGGTGAGGTCATTTAAGAAATAGTATGAGTGTCATTTTGAAGAATTTGAATGTGGTAATGGGCGATATTGTGAGTTATTGATCAGGACAGTAATGTTAAAAAGTAAGATTAATTCATCAGTAATATACAGAAACAAAAGGAGGGAGGTAATCGTGGAAGTACATTTTAGGCCTAAGAAACCAGTGATATTGCCCTAAACCTTGCAATTAGAGCCATCCTTGAGAAAGAACTGGGATGAGGAGGAAGGTTGGGAATTGGGATATGGGGGATAGTTTTTTTCTCTTATTAAAATTTCTCCAACCTTTAGATAGGATGCCATGCTGTCTTTTAAATTCTTATTAATATATACTTGGTTGTCCAGAGTTGCCACGCATATTAATAGGTACAGAAATTATTGGTATTAGGTTCTATTGTAAAACACCAGTGAATTCACTGGTTATAATTAATGTACCAGATGACAAAGGACCTATTCTAAGGTGAAGTGCATTTGGTGCATTAGTTTGAATTCCACAAACTACTGAAAGGACGATTCCTCCTCCCAGGTTGTTTGGCCTCAAAGACCTTTACTATAATTTTCTTCATGTATTTCTTGAATTTATTTCACCAGTCACCTCAAAGTAGATTTGTAAATCAGAGCATTTGTATACAAGTTCTGCAACTTCTGCATTTGGGCAAGTCATCTCATTTATGAGCTCAATTCCTCCTTAGTTGTTGTGAAGATAAAGTAAACTAACTTGTGTGGACATATATTGTAAATAAAAGTCAATTTAGTTGTTTTATTTTTAATTATGGTGAGAGAAGTTCAGAATTTTATTATTTCTACATAATAGCTAACTTAGTTGTGTTTTTTTATATGGTACTAGAAGTTCATAATATTATTTTGAAATAATCATTGATAAGACAAAAAATCACAGACTGCTCAGATCAGTTAAGATTTGGTAAGTTCTATGTGATGATTTATGCTATTTTCTTAAACATGGTGTCTGGTGTCACAAATAATGAGACATTAGGATAATGGTTTGAAAGTTCTCTTTTATGTCATCTTTACATTCTATTTAAAACTTTCTAAGAAAATCTCATTATGCCTGCCCCCTGCACCACTTTTTATGAGTATGCCTTATGTCCACTGGGAACGCAATTGAAGTTAAATGACTTTACACTGCACTTTGTTTTTTTACCGGTAGCTTCTAGTCAGTGCATTATATGTTCAGATGACAAATAGCAAGAAATAGTTTGCATATAATTGAAAATTGTTTTTTATGATGTCAGCGATAAATTTGAAGTTTCTGGAACTTTTTAGATTTTATTTTGTTTCCACTTGTGTAAAAAATGATTATTGTAGCTAAAAGTGTAAATTTATCCAACAGAAAAGATGGCTATGTCTACATCTAACATTTAGCATTTTGGAATTTTATTTGAAGGTAAAATACAAATTAAAAGCAAATACCATGGGATTTTTATTTAAAACCTTCAAATGGAAAAAATGCTTTTAATGTTGGGATAGAAGGATTTATTTTTTAAGATAAGACAAAAGCAGAGCATTTTTTAATCTGACTGTAGTTTTTAATATATTCAGCAATACATTTATAGCAGGTTTTTAAAAAAATATTAATTATCTAGTCATATTCAAAGTATGTGATTGGCACTTTCACTAATTTTGTATGTGGCATTGACATACGTATATGTTTATAAAGCCTTCTTGCTTATCAATGGCCTTTGACTGAACATAAGAAGTTGTTAATGTAGGCTGTATTAGCATTCAAGATCTAGATCTTTGGAAGTATTGAATACTAATTATAGGATATAAGTATATATATGTTCACTCTCACACATACATACTACTTTCAGGTATTTAAAATCATATATTTGCCTAGTAAGTAGAAAAATAAATTTTAATATCTAAAGTACTTTTAAATGTAGAGTGTTTATGAGTAATTGACAGGCTCTGGAAATGGAAAATGGGGTAGAAGGACATTCTAACTGATGGAGTATGATACAGACATAGACAGCATACCAATTATGATTTGATAAAATTTGAGGAATATAGTTACTCCAATCCACAAATGGTTTCAATTAATACAAAATAGTATATCATTAATTCATATATTTTGTAAAAATATTTACTCAGATTCCTAAATATTGATTGGATCTTTAACAGTCATTTTTATTTTTTTAATATATTTTATTGATTTTTTTTACAGAGAGGACGGGAGAGGGATAGAGAGTTAGAAATATCGATGGGAGAGAAACATCGATCAGCTGCCTCCTGCACACCTCCTACTGGGGATGTGCCCGCAACCAAGGTGCATGCCCTTGACCGGAATTGAACCTGGGACCTTTCAGTCTGCAGGCTGACGCTCTATCCACTGAGCTAAACAGGTTAGGGCAACAGTCATTTTTATGTTATAATTTCCTTGTGTGCACAAGTTTAATAATTTACTTACCTTATATAATTAATTAAACAATATTCTCTTTGCCAAAACCAGTTTGGCTCAGTGGATAGAGCGTCAGCCTGCGGACTGAGGGGTCCCAGGTTCGATTCCGGTCAAGGGCATGTACCTGGGTTGCGGGCACATCCTCAGTGGGAGGTGTGCAGGAGGCAGCTGATCGATGTTTCTCTCTCATCAATGTTTCTAGCTCTCTATCTCTCTTCCTTCCTCTCTGTAAAAAATCAATAAAATATATTAAAACAAAACAAAACAAAACAATATTCTCTTTGTATGTTAAAGTTTTTAAGAGAAGGCAACGAAGTATAGTGATTAAAGTATGCTCTCTGAGCCCTAGCCGGTTTGGCTCAGTGGATAGAGTGTTGGCCTGCAGATCGAAGGATCCCAGGTTTGATTCCAGTCAGAGGGCATGTACCTGAGTTGCAGGCTCCTCCCTAGCCAGGCCCTGGTCGGGGTGGGTGCAGGAGGCAACCAATTGATGTGTTTCTCTCACTTCGCTGTTTCTCTCTATCTTTCCCCTCTTTCACTCTCTCTAAAATCAATGGAAAAATACCCTCAGGTAAGGATTAAAAAAAAAGTATGCTCTCTGAAATGATGCTATTTTACTTGACATCTTAGCTCCACTACTTAATTTAGTATGCAATTATGGGAAAATTACCTTCTCAATGCCTCACTTTTCTCATCTGTTTTTGTGAGAATTAAAATATGTGAAAATGTTGTGAGATAACCTATATAAACTGCTTTGGAGAACGGCTGGCACCTTGTAAGCATTTGGGTTAGCTAGCATTATTAAAGAGAATGAATTTACCTTTCAGAAGATGGTAATTCTGGAGCAATAGATATCTAATAGATTTTTCTATTTTAACCCAAACAATATTTCTTAGGTCCCCCTTATATTCAAGTTACCGTGCTCAATTAGGAACATAAAAATGAGTAACCCCCTAGCTAGTTTGGCTCAGTGGATAGAGTGTAGGCCTGCAGACTGAAATGTCCCGGGTTAGATTCTGGTCAAGGGCACATGCCTGAGTTGCCAGCCGATTCCCAGTAGAGGGTGTGCAGGATGCAGCTGATCAATGATTCTCCCTCATCACTGATGTTTCTATTTCTCCCTCTCCCTCTTCCTTTTTCTCTGAAATAAATTATATATATGTAAGACAGGGTTTCCACTATCAATTTTACACGATTTAGTATACACCTTGATGGCAGTGCCTATATATGTTAGTAATCTGCAGCATTTGATGAGTATTAAATAGCATGGGCGTTAACATTAAAACAAAACCCCAGTCCTATTTGCTTTATTTATCACAAAGTCTCTTTCCTTCTAAATAGTTCAATTAGGCCCGGGCAGAGTGGCTCAGTGGTTGAGCATCGACCTATGAACCAGGATGTCACGGTTTGATTCCAGTTCAGAATACATGCTTGGGTTGGGGGATCCATCCCCAGTGTGGGCCATGCAGGTGGCAGCCAATCAATGATTCACTCTCATCATTGATGTTTCTATCTATTTCTCACTCTCCCTTCCTCTCTGAGATCAATAAAATTAAAAATTAGTTCAATTAATATTCAGATAGTGCCAATTCTGTTATCCGTTTAACAATTTAGAACACTGAGGAACAGTAAGGGAGAAATTATGAATGCTAATAAGCCCCAGCAACCTTTGACAGAGTTGTGTCTAGAACTGCAGGCCAAGTAAACATGAATCTGAACCAAGGTTATCAAGTCATTCCATTTTTCTTTTTACTATGTAATGGTGGATACTTTGTTTACAGAAATTTTCCTTTTTTGCCTGTTTTGCATATCTCAAACTTAATGTTTGTGTGATGAGAGGAATAGAGTCCCATAGCACGCACACATATGTGTACAAGAATATATTTGGCTAGGTTGCTAGGGAATGGGCTTTTAATTTTTATCACTTAGAAGTTTTATGTTCCATTTAGAGTAGATTTTGCAACATAGCAGTGTATTCAAGTTTATTCACTCATTCAGAGTGTATTGTATGATTAATATGTTAGGTGCTGAGAGAGGTACAAAGATGAGGAAAACGTGGTCTGTTCCCTCAGAAAGCTCTCCAAAAACTTACTGTTTAGCTGACAGGCGTGCAGAATGTCCTGCATGCGGGCCGTATAAGGCCCACAAAATCATTTGGTCTGGCCCTGCCAAGGCATTTGGGGTGAGTTAGTTAAATGTTTGAGGAAATATAGCAGGCTAATTTTTAAGTTGATAGTTTTGTTTGGCCTGCGAATAATGTTATAAATATCCAGATGGCCCTTGACAGAAAAAAGTTTCCCCACCCGTGATAGCAAAAGTAATAAATCAGGCATACAAGTATTTATGAAAAATAAGAAAAAAGCAAATGATACAAAGAAATAGCCTATCAATAACAATATGGAAAATTATGCTTGTTTTATTTTATTTTATTGTTACCAGTATTACATATGTTCCCCAATCTCCCTCGCTTTATGCCCTCCTTCTAGCCCCTGTCCCCCCACCCAGGCCTTCACCACACTATTGTCTGTGTCCATTGGTTATGCATATATATTTATGACTTATCTTCACATCTTTCCTATCCTTCTGAGATTTGTCAGTCTGTCCCATGTTTCCAGGCCTCTGGACCTATTTTATTCATCAATTTATTATGATCATTAGATCCCACTTATAAGTGAAATCATATGAAATTACGCTTGTTTTTGATGCTTAGAGAAAGCTTCAGGGGAATGTAGCATTTGTGCTGGAAATCAAAGTGTGTAGGTAGGTTCTTTAGAAATGGGAAAAGGAGTAAAGAACATTCTAGCAAGAGTACATGGCTACAACATTAAACTGCAAACTGCCTGTGAGTGATTCCTCCACCACTGCAGACATTAAGTAATTAATGCTTACAGTTAACTGCAAAAAAAATAATCTACAGAAGTATGATTTCTGACTGACTAAAAGTACACTGTTAAGACCTACACACAACTATAAATTTTATCATGGCTGTGTACCAAGTGGGAATGAGAAATTTAGTTGTGATTCAGCATCTCATTTTTTTTTCAAAATTATTTAGTGGAGTTACTTTTTCCATTTAATTTTTCTAAAATTATTAAAATCCTGTTTCTAAGCAAATAAACTTCATTTTGCCTACTTACCCCTTCAGATATCAGAAGGGATGACTTTGCTTTTTTTGACCCCCTCTCAGACCCATTCTGCCCCCAACCTCTGAGAAAAAAAAATCAATGTCCCTGGCTTGATCTGGACCCAAGTTCCCTTTCCTAATCCTCGGGAAACAGAGAAGTTTGGATGACACACAGCAAGATATGATTTTGATGTGAAATTGGCTCTGACACTTACTTGCTGGGAGGCATTGGTCATGGTATTGATGTATGTTTAATTTCCTCAGTTAGAAATGATGGAATAATAATGAATCTACTTCAACTGTTAGTGGAATTTAAGATAGTACATGTATAAAAGTTCTAACATTAAGCACTCTTAACAATAATGTGCTGAACATTCAACACATATCTAAAGGGAAGGTGCTATTGTTATTATTACTACTAGTACTAATTCAGTGAAATAATTAGTCTCCAGTAGGCTTTAATTAATAGATCTTTATTGAATACCAGATTGGTCAGGGTTACAAATGAACACAACACTATGACAGATGCTCTCTAAATTGGCCTTAAAAACATAATATGATATAAAGATCATGTATCATATAAATATATACTTGAAACCTACATAATATTATTAACCAATGTTACCCCAATAAATTTAATAAAAAGAAAAAAAAAACAAATCAACTCTATTTGGACTATTTTGTGTATCCATCTTTTGAAACTTCTTCAGAGATAACAGCTGAAAAAATAATCAGAAAATATATTTTTCTTTGCTTAACATGAAATAGCCTTATACTAGTATGTTTTAATTTGCTGTGTCTTGCCGGGAGCCGGTCCATGCTTGCTGTTTCAAGGGACCTGGCATATATGGCATACTGTTCTTAATATGTTTACTCACCTTCTTGGCACTATGTGTTTTAACCAAGGTCACCTCTCTGAGAAAGGTTGTTTCCCCAGGTAGGGATTTTCCCCTGAAGTTAGGGAGGGAATAAAACCTCTTAACTAAGTGCCAGGCGGGTAATTAATCACTTTAACTACAAACAATCATGCTTAAGCTACATAATCTTTACTCCCTGGAATGGAGATAAGAAACGCCCTAACCTTTGGAATAGAGATTGATAGGAATGGAATCAACTGGCATAAATACAGATGTAACAAGACAGAACTTAGAAGACAGAACCAAGAGAGACAGAACCTAGGCACAGACCCTACAAAGAACGTTCTCTAGAGACAGAAGAACTTCGCTGGAGAGAACATGGCAAAAGATCCTGGACAGAAACTGGCTTCAGAACCTAGAGACAGAACCTAGCAAGAGAACATGGCAAAAGATCCTGGACTGAACCTGACTACAGAAATTGGCAAGAGAACCTGACTAGAACCTGGTGACAGAACCTGGCTGGAGAACCTGGAGAACCTAGCAAGAGAACATGGACACAGAACCTGGCTGAAGATCCTAACCAGAACTTCGCTGGAGATCCAGACCAGAACTTGGCTGTAGATCCTGGCTAGAGATCCTGGCTAGGCTGCTGATCAACTGAACACTGTCTCCGTGTCATTCCTTCTTCGCCGACTCCGTCCACACCTTTGGGGACCCCTGGACCTGCTGGGGCTGGACCCCAGCAGTGTCTGTGTGAAGGTATTTAGACTGCCAACACAGTATTAGTGGACTATGCCTGGGACTGGAGAACTAGGGCCTACAGTTCAATCTAGCTCACTACGTGTTTTTATAATTAAAGTTTTGTTAGGACACAGCCTTGCTCATTGGTTAGTATATTGTTTTTAGCTGCATCCATGCTAAAATAGAGTTGACAGAGACTGTATGACTGGCAAATACTTACTCTGATTCTTTGCAGAAAAAAGTTTGCCAAGTACCAACAAACGTTTTTGCAATCACCGTATTAAAGAAAATCAGTGTTTTAAAAGTTAGTGTCTGGTGTCAGAAAATGATTTGACTTTGGGTGGTGTGCACACAATGCAATATGTAAATCATGTATCATAGAATTGTACAGTTGAGATCTATATGAGTTTATTAACCAATGTCACTCCAATAAAAATTAAATAAATTTTATAAAGTTAGTGTCTTATAGAATATCAACATATTATGACTACTGCTGATAATTGTGAATACTGAATATTATCACTGCTAAGTTAAATACAATTTTATTTAAATTTAATGCACTTGAATATTTAAGTGACAGAGTTAGCACCTACTTAGTCTCATTAGAGTGAATATCATGGTAGGTTTCAGAAATCAAGATTCTAAGTTTGTTTTCAGAAATCAAGATTCTAAGTTTATTTTATCACTTGCTCCATGGTCTCAATTATGTTGTGTTGCCTTACTTTTACGGGCAATTGAAAAAATATCAAATTATAGTTGCTAAGGACAATAGTAGTTCACTATTTTTGAGCATCTGAACTTTGGCAGGCTACATGGTAGAGGAGAAATAAGTGAGATAATTTTTTACCATGAGTGAATAGAAAGTATACCAATTGCTGCAATTAAGTAAAGCTTATTCTGTTGCCTTTAATGACATTTATTATATGAGCTGCTGTGAGGCAGTATATGGCAAGTGTTCAGGAGGATAAAATCAGTGTCAGGAAGATCTGAGACTGAATTACAGTTATATCAAAGGGTGTCCCAAAATTCACGCAAGAAGTAATTTTGATAGGAAACATAGGTTTATAATTAAAATTGTAAATTTTTAATTGATTCATAAAGGATACTGTATAGGGTTATGTATGGAATAGAATATAAGATAAATGGCCTCCATGGCTTTGCTGGCACATATGCACTCTTTTGTTGAAATTTTCAATGACCGAAATGTGACTGCTCAGGCAATAACAGTTAATGGTGCTCGCTATTATGACATGATAATCCAGATTTTTGTGCCGTAGAGGCCATTTACCCAATGTGGTATTCCATACATAACCCTATACTACATACTTTATGAATCAATAAAAAATTTACAATTTTTAATTACAAACCTGTGTTTTCTATCAAAATTACTTCTTGCGTGAATTTTGGGACACCCTTTACTTACTCTGCGGGGACTTATTTATCCTCTCATAATATCAGTTATGTCAATAATTATTGTGATGAAAGTATGAAAGGTTGTATATAATATCCTCATTCATACAGCACAATCACTTTTATATTGTAGTGATGTTTAAACTGCCCCTCAGAAACTCTTGAGAATTAATACAGCCTATAAATTTTGGCCAATGTGTTTTTTAGTGTGTTTAGTTATCTTTCCTCAAACTTTCCCTTACAAACAAAATTTCAAATTTGTGTCTGTCTTACTTGTAATATATACATTTTTAATATATTTTATTTATTTATTTCACAGAGGAAGGGAGAAGAAGAGATAGAAATAGAAACATCAATGATGAGAGAGAATCATTGATCAGCTGCCTCCAGGAAGAGAGTCCAACTCAGGAGCACCTGCACATAATGACTAGGATATAGCTACAAGAAAAAAAATCATAGAGAGTTCTCCCTTTACAATGAGACAGCCTATAAAAACTGAAAACATCCATATGAATATTAATACATTAAATGATTGTTTAAACCTAAAATATTCTATTTTATTTAAATTTGGTGAATATTCTAGATTTTGATGTGTCTTCAAAAGTCAAAAACTGAAGGAACTCTGAAATTTTAGACTACTTAACAGGCAGCTTCAAATTTCACATTTAGGTATTATAGGGTTATATGTGCACATAAAAATATATCCAAGTATAACATGCATACAAACAATCTGAAATATTATTTCCCAACATTTCTAACCCACTTAAGACACTGAGAAATGTTCTTTCTTCATATATGTTGGCTGGCCTTGTACCATTCACAAGTAAGAAAATAACTGGAAATACAGAATACAGATTTTCTCATCTTAACCCAATTAAAAAAATTATCGATTTCAGAGTGGAAGGGAGAGGGAGAAAGAGATAGAACATCACTGCTGAGAAAGACCCATTGATTAGTTGCCTCCTGCACGCCCCCTACTGGGGATCGAGCCTGCAATCCAGGCATTTGTCCTGACCAGGAATAACCATGACCTCATTGTTCATAGGTCGGTGCTCAACTACAGAGCTACACCTGCCAGGCTAACTCACTTTTTAAAGAAAGTTATTATTTTTGTAAACTTTTCCAGTTAGAATATATAGGTTGCATATTAAGGAATACAATCTGCTAATAGTATCACTAAAAACAAGAAGACTAATATTGACATACTTGATTTGAAGAAAACACAAATATTTTGACTATGACCATCTTTGAATAAAAAGAGAAAAACTCTATTCATGGAAACATGTAGGGCTTCACAGTTTTAGGATAAAATATACTTGGTGTTGTTTTAAAAAAGGAAGAAGACAAATCTTCAATATATTGACGTCTCTCTTCATTTTGTTTTCACCCTTAACTTGGGTGTTAACGGGAATGTATGCATAGATATGTTTGCAGAAGGATAAAGCAAGGATCATAATAAATTTGGTATACTTTTTCTAGAATTATAAATAATTGTATACAGTAATGAAAGGCCAGTACTATGATTTCATTTGTTGAAAACTTTGTCCATTTAGTGAGTTTCAATTTTTCTTACAAAAAATGGAAGTACTATTTTAATACTTAAAAAATTGTAGTGTAGGCATATTAAATTGTTCAGTAAAGCTTGTTCTTATTCAGTGTGGACTCTTGAATATGGAATATAGCAGCCAGTTATGTGAAATTGATGATGTTTACATATTATGAATAATACAAGGAAAATTCAAATCTATTCAATTAAACTTTTATGCGCAACATTTTAGCTATATTCAAGAAAAATCTTATAATAATTTATATTACAACCATTTGTGCTAATCAGATACCCAATCATGTTTAAATAGATTTCCCTGGGAGAAGAAATGGAATTTAAGCTTATTAATCTGTGTGGCACGCAATTACACTAACATTGGGATGACCAAACTAATGTTTTATTCTATTGGGAATAATATCACTTTAGAGTAGTAGATATGTCTGAACTTATAAAGACCAAAGAAAATGTGCATTCTTTTTGAATTTTTCCTACTTGCTTGACTATTTATTCCTACATCTGCCTTGCTCCTGAATGGATGTTAGGTTCTTAACAAAAATCCACACAGTACAAGGAAAGAATAAACAAATGAGGGTTTGGGAACAGGTTTTGGCAAAAAAGCTGAATCATAAGTGAAGTTGTCCTGAGCTTTTCAGTACCCATTACAAAAGCACTATACCAGTGATGGTGAACCTTTTGAGCTCGGCGTGTCAGCATTTTGAAAAACCCTAACTTAATTCTGGTGCCATGTCACATATAGAAATTTTTTGATATTTGCAACCATAGTAAAGCAAAGATTTATATTTTTGATATTTATTTTATATGTTTAAATGCCATTTAACAAAAATCAACCAAAAAATGAGTTCGCATGTCACCTCTGATACACGTGTCATAGGCTTGCCATCACTGCACTATACCAACAGCATTCCACCTTCCTGAATTAGAACCATTGTTGTTGTTGTTACTACATATGGAGCTCAAATCTTTCATTCTAGAAATAAAGTTTATTTAATGCATTAATTTATTTATTGATTGATTGATTTATCCTCACCCAAGGATATTTTTCCATTGAATTTTAGAGAGAGTGAAAGGGAGAGAGAAACATCAATGTGGGAGAGACACATCTATTGGTTGCCTCCCACCTGTACCCTGATTGGGGCCAAGGATCCAGCCTGCAACCTAGGTATGTATTCTTGACCAGGTATGGAACCTAGGACCCTTCAATCCTCAGGCCGATGCTCTATCCACTGAGCCAAAACAGCTAGGGCAAGAGTTTATTTCTAATGCTACTAGACCATTTAAAGACAGTTATTATGAAAAGTACATCTTCAGAAAATTTATGCATTTTGAATTCATCCAAGAAAACTGCCTGTCAACTTACAGTTTCCGCACATTTATAGATTAAAGAAACCAATATTTAAAATAATTGGAATTAGATTATCTCAGAATTTGAAAGTACCTAATGAATCATAAAGGAGAAATTGAATTATGTCAAATGAAATGCTGTTATTATTGGGAGAGAGACCTGTATGATTTCTAATTTTTTTCTCGCACTGAGATTTTATGGTATGGTGTGTGACTGAATTGCTCTCCCTCTATTTTTCTCAAGTATTATATCTTTGTCAAAGAGTAGGTCTAAATTATTTGAAGTTCCTGTGACTATATAACAAGTTTACATATTCACATATTTAGAGAATGTTTACATTATATTTTTATTTGCATATGTTACAGTTTTACTTTTAAAAGAAAGCCATTGCTACCTGAATTCTCAGTATCTGATATTAACTCTAAATAATATTTACCCTAAATTTGAATGAGTAATCAGCTATATATAATACATTCTTACCCACCTTCCAGCAGAATTATTTAGGTTGCTGGCTATTTCAGAAGAAAGATTATACTGTGTCTACAGCATATCTCAACTGTTCGACAATAAGTTGCCATGCCATGCTCATATTATTTAAATATGTACAATCTCATTGTCTTGTCAAATTTCCACATTGTTAAGAGAACACATCCTCAAACAAAATGGAAAACATCATGATGAAGAAAGGAAGTGAGACTAAGAAACCTAAAAATGACTATGTATAACAAGTAAAATGGAAAGAAGTGCAGTTAAGATGTAAGCATGTCAATTCAAATGTCCTCATTTACACTACATTCATGTATTTTCTTGGTTTATTTAGAGTAGAATATGTGGTCATTGCAATGAAACTGCATTGTATCATTGTACACCATACAAAAATATAAATGAATGCATTAACAATTAAAACATATTAGGCCGAAACCGGTTTGGCTCAGTGGATAGAGCGTCGGCCTGCGGACTGAAAGGTCCCAGGTTCGATTCCTGTCAAGGGCATGTACCTGGGTTGTGGGCACATCCCCAGTGGGAGATGTGCAGGAGGCGGCTGATCGATGTTTCTCTCCCATCGAAGTTTCTAACTCTCTATCTCTCTCCCTTCCTCTCTGTAAAAAATCAATAAAATATATTAAAAAAATATTAGCTTATTATTGATGTTAAATGTAATTGATTTTTAAATAATCTATATTATGAAGAAGCCTTGGTAGGTTGTTATGTAGGTGTTAAGAAGTGTTTCATGCCAAAACCGGTTTGGCTCAGTGGATAGAGCGTCGGCCTGCGGACTGAAGGGTCCCAGGTTCGATTCCGGTCAAGGGCATGTACCTGGGTTGCGGGCACATCCCCAGTGGGAGATGTGCAGGAGGCAGCTGGTCGATGTTTCTCTCCCATCGATGTTTCTAACTATCTGTCTCTCTCCCATCCTCTCTTTAAAAAATCAATAAAATATATTTTTAAAAAAAGAAGGGTTTCATTATATTTGGAAAAACTGATGGGGCTTTAGGACTACCTGTATAGGCATTATTGTTATTAAATAACTAGAGGCCCGGAGCACAAAAATTTGTGCACTCTGGGGGTAGGGGGATTTCTTCAGCCCGGCCTGTGCCCTCTCACAGTCTGGGACCCCCTCGGGAGATAATGACCTGCTGGCTTAGGCCTGCTCCCGGGTTGCAGAGGGCAGGCCCAATCCCTAGGTGCAGCCCCTGTTCGGGCTCAGAGCAGGGCGGATTGGGGAGTTGGGGCGCCGCCCCCTGTCATGCACAGAGCAGGGTGGATCGGGAGGTTGTGATTCCACCCTCAGTCACACTCAGGGTAGGGCTGATTGGGGGGTTGGGGCACCGCCCCCTGTCACACTCAAGGCAGGGTCGATGGGGAGGTTGCGGCGCCACCCCCTGTCATGCACAGAGCAGGGCCAATCAGGGGGTTGGGGCGCTGCCCCCTTTCACTCACAGAGCAGGGCCCATCAGAGGGGTTGGGGCTCTGTACCCTGTCACGCACAGAGCAGTGTAGATCAGGGGCTTGGGGAGCTCCCCCCTGTCATGCACAGAGCAGTGCCATCAGGGGGTTGGGGAGCTCCCCCCTGTCACACACAGAGCAGGGCCGATCAGGGGGTTGAGGAGCTCCCCCCTGTCACTCACAGAGTAGGGCCAATAGGGGAGTTAGGGCACCGCCCCCTGTCACACACAGAGCAGGGCGGATCAGAGGGTTGGGGCGCCGCACCCTGTCACACACAGAGCAGGGCCCATGGGGGGGTGGGGGTTGGGGCGCCGCCCTCTATCACCCTCAGAGCAGGACCGATCAGGGGGTTGGGGCGCCGCCACTGTCACACTCAGGGCAGGGCCGATGGGGAGGTTATGGCTCTACCCCATCACACACAGAGCACGGCCCGTGTGGGGGGGGTTGGGGCGCTGTACCCTGTCACACACAGAGCCACAGGGCGATCATGGGGTTGGGGAGCTACCCCTATCAGGCACAGAGCAGGGCTGTTCAGGGGGTTGGGGAGCCTTTCCCTGTCACAAACAGAGCAGGGCAGATAGGGAGGTTGTGGCCCCGCCCCTGTCACACACAGAGCTGCTGGGCGATCAGGGGGTTTGGGCGCTGCCCCGTGTCACGTTGATCCCGGTGCCAGGAGGCCTTGCGGCTCCGTTGATCCCGGTGCTGGGAGGCATATTACCCTTTTACTATATAGGATAGAGGCCTGGTGCACGGGTGGGGGCCGGCTGGTTTGCCCTGAAGGGTGTCCTGGATCAGGGTAGGGGTCCCGCTTGGGTGCCTGGCCAGCCTGGGTGAGGGGCTGATGGCTGTTTGCAGCTGGTCACACACCCTTCAGGGTGGGGGTCCCCACTGGGGTGCCTAGCCAGTCTGGGTGAGGGGCTGAGGGCTGTTTTCAGGCTGGCGGGTGACTGAAGCTCCCAACCGCCCCTTTTTTCCTTTTTTTTTTTTTAAATTCTGGACCAGCTTTAGCTCTGAGGCTTGGCTCCAGCTCTGAGGCCTCGGCTGCTGAAAGCAGGTATCTGGTTTGTTTGGGTTCTATAATTGAAACACTGTTTCAACTCCACCTCTGAGATCCCGCCTGGCTGAAAGCTGGTTTCTGGGATTTTGTTTAGCTTCTATATTTGCAACAATGTTTCAAACTGCAAGCTCAGATGCTGGCAACGGCAGGCAGGGAATGTTGGAGTCCTCCGTCACTGAAGCAAGGAAGCCTCATGTTCGCTTCAAGCTGCCTGGCTGCTGGCCGCCATCTTGGCTGGCAGTTAATTTGCATATCACCCTGATTAGCCAATGGGAAGGGTAGCGGTGGTACAGCTAATTACCATGTTTCTCTTTTATTAGATAGGATGAAATACAGACTCCCAGTAATCTAACATTTTCATCCAACATATAATCAAAATGGGTTAAATTGACATAATAAAAGATGTCTATAATTGCGTGATAGCTTCATGTATGACCATAGAGTGCTTTTAACAATGAAACCAGGATATTAAACCACAACTTCCAACTTCCAACTTTGTACTTTTTTTTCCCCTTGAAAATTGTTTTTTTATTCTTTCTTTCTTGATAGTTTGGTGGGCTCTCAACTTGCTTTACATTCACTGTGGATTTTTATTAAAGCACTTCACACATCTTAGACAGTTGTCTAATAAGCTACCTCTTCAAAATAATAGTTTGAATCATTTGAAATTGCTAACATTTGATTGATTTTGATCTATTAGAGTGAAAATTTCATATAATGTAACCTAGTATTAAATTATTGGTATTTCCCATCTGACATTTCATTTTAGTCTTCATTAACTGTAACTGAGATTAAGTACCTTTGTTATTTTCATTTATTCTTTCTCTTAAGATATGGTCAACTTTTATTTTATAATTTTATTATAGATCCTTATTCAATATGTAACTATTATTTGCATGTATTTTACCCATTCTTCAATCTTTTGCTCATTTCAATGTTCATTTCTATTTCTTTTTTACGAAACCATCTTGAATTAATTCTTTTTTCCTTTTTATTGAATTTATTGGCGTAACACTGGTTAACAAAATTATACAGGTTTCAAGTGTACAATTCTATAATATATCATCTGTAAACTATTGTGTGTTCACCCCCCAAAGTCAGGCCTCTGTCAACCACCTTTTATCCTTCCTTTACCCTCCTCCACCTCCTTCTACTCCCCCCTTCCCTCGTGTCCATGAGGTGTTTTTTTTTCCTTTTTTGTCTCTTTTGGTCAGTCCCCCAACTGCTGAACCAGCCCCTCATCTCCCCCTACTGGACATCTGTCAGCCTACTCTTTATCTATGAATTTGTCTATATTTAGCTTGTTAGTTAATTTTTTTATTGTTAACATTGTGGACCAGTAGTTTTATTGCTAGGTTTACCCAGTGGCCAGATAAGTTTCCTGGAACAAGTACAAAAAAGTTTCACATAAATGTTAAAGGCACACTTTAAAATAAAAACCCATTGCATTTTGAAGTTATTTATTACATGTTCTTACAAGCTAATATCTTTTTAAAGTATACTTTGTAAAACCCTGTGTAATATGAAGTGAGAATTCTCATGATCTGTCCACAATGTGTTACTATATCACTGATTTATATTGCTGATCTCTATTTACAGAATATTATTTTTAAAAAATATTGCTGAAAGTATTACATATGTCTTCCTTTTCCCCCATTGCTTTCTTCTAGCCCCCTCCTACCCCTCACCCCAGGTCATTACCACCCTATCGTCTTGGAAATTTTATAAGGCTGTGCACATTTCATTATAGTTGTCTTTTCACTTCCTATGGGTGTAATTAAAAGTCTGAATGTATATAAATTCTTGGGTGGTAACCTGTCCTTGCAAAACTCTATGGGCATGCTTGCATATCTATATTGAGATAGGTAAGCTACATAGTGCTGGTACTTTGTGCCTTAGAAATAAAGGGGGAAAAAGTGATGAGTAGTAGAAGAGGAGGCCAACATCACTTTAAAGGACAATGAAGGAATATGGTTAAAGTGGTTTAGAAGAAGTCTATCTGGTAATAAGGTGGGAACATAAATGCTGTTTACTATCATATGTCATTTTTGATACAGAGAAAAAATCTGAAGGTAAATATATTCAGCTCTTATAAAATTAGCCTATACTTTTCTCTTTGGTGTTTACCCAGAAATATAACAACCAGCCTATTGTATTATAAATGAATGCAATATAATCTTTGAAACAGAAAAGTCAGGACAACTCATTAAATAAAATCATTAATAATTTCACTATTCATAGATTTTACAAACAAAAATTTCTTTTTTTTGTTAGCTTTAGCTTCATTTTCTGGCAGCACCAGCATATTTTTAGTTCATTTTGCTTTCTCCTAAGTTTCCCATTTCTAAGTTTTAGTTAGTAGAATTTGACATTTAAGACTCAGATTCTGTAATTGAGACTTTCTGTGATTTTTTTTCTCCCAACAACTACATTTGAATTTAATTTTATACATATTGATCCTTGGTTTTATTAGCTGTCATCAACTTTTTATAATGTCGCACTTTTGATCAATAATTCTGATAATTACCTCAGTTGGAGTACACTTTCAAGTATTTTGTTCAAGAAAAAAAAATATATGGTCATTATAATTTCTAAGATGCTGTAATTGGAACATATATTTTTCTTCTGTAATTTCTTGGCTTGAAATACAATTATTGAATCACAACAGTTATCTCTGAAAAAAATGCAGGTATAGCTTCAAAATTTTTGACTTTTAATGTTTCAGAGGAAAATGAGGACAATTTGAATTTTTATCCTTTTATATGTAACTTGATTTTGTGCTCAGAAGTCTTTTGTTTTTATCTTTATTTTTCCTCTTAAATAGCTAGCCAGAATATGTCCATTTGTAGTTACCTATCATAAATGTTGCCTCAACAAGGTGATCTTCAAATATTTTACATTATATACTTCTCTCATCATGCCCGCAGTATATGTATATTTATTTATTATGTGCATGTTTTGTTCTTGTAATATATCTATAAATCATATTATTAATGATTAAAACTAATTAAAATACAACCTCTAATATGCCCTTTCTATCATGCAAGCAATTGATCAATAACACCTCTAGGAATCTACTTGTTCCCTTTTGGAGACCACTGTTCTGGATAAAAGACAAACCTTAAATACACACGATCAGCTCATTTCCCCCCCTGTAGAGTTTTCAGTTGTATGTCGTTGCCTCATCTGAAAAATTCTGTAATCATTAGGTTGGTTCATTTATGTATGCAACCACTTCTATCATCTCTTATTTCTCCTTCCTATCTTTTAAAAATAGTTTAATTGTGTAAAAATACATATAACGTAAAATTTACCGTCTTAACATTTTTTTCAGTGTACAGTTCCGTGGTGTGGGGTATATTCACATTGTTGCATCTCTCTGATTTCTTTTTTTAAATATGTTTTTAAAAATTAATATTTAGAGAGCAAGGAAGGGAGAGGGAGAGAGAGATAGAAACATCAATGATGAGAGAGAATCATAGATTGTCTGCCTCCCACATCATTCGCCCCACACTGGGGATCAAGCTGCAACCCAGCATGCGCCCTGACCAGGCATTGACCAGTGACCTCTTAGTTCTTTGGTGGATGCTCAACCACTGAGCCATAGCAGCTGGGCTGATTTTTTGACAGTTTTTTTCCACCTCTGTGATTTAGAAGCTTAATCAAAGCATTCCTTCCTATCACTGCTTTCTTGAACTTTCAAAGTTACAAAAACAGTGTAGTAATGTATGCCCTTAATAAATAAAAAAAATCAAAATAGGGAAGTATAGGAGAATAAAACATGAGTCATAGCCTGCTTTACCTTACTTTCCCCACACTACCCCATATTCTGGCACAATGTTATTTCTATCACAATTTATGACATTTTTGTATGTACAGTTCTGGACAGTTTTCTCTGTGTATTTGTGCATAAATATGTACACACCCCAGTGTGGGGTTTGCAGGAGGCAGCCGACCAAGGATTATCTCTGATCACTGATGTTTCTAACTCTCTCCCTCTCGCTTCCTCTCTAAAATCAATGAAAATATATTTTAAAAAAATATAACATCACATAAAGAAAACTTTGACAGTACTTTAATACTTGTTTAATTTTATAAATAAATGCTAGTGGTTAAGAAAAATTAATCAGAACTGAATGGTGTAAAGTAAGAAAAAGCCATCCTGACCTTCCACCCCCATTTACTGCCACCATTTTTCCCCCCAAGAATAAAGAGTTGAGACTTGCCTGTCTATTCGCCCATAAGTTATCTAGCCATATGCAGACATATGTTCTTATTTATTTGCAAAACATTGCCCTGCAATTCATTTCTTTTTCACACAATAAGATAAATTTATTTCTGCATATAAAGACTTATTTTTTATTGTTGACATTATTACAGATGTCCCCATTTTGCCCACCTCCACCCAGCCCTCATTCCCCACCCTTCCCTCTGGAATTCACTACACTATAGTCTGTGTCTGTAGGTTATGATATGTGCTACACAGTGAATAGATATATTTTTCATTTACTATCCATACTAGCCATTCATTTCCTCATGAATGGTTGTTTTGTGTATACTTTTTGTCATTATGAAGCACGGTCTGGTGTCCATACACTTAAACATACTTTTACTTATTCATGGTGATTTAACTGAGATAAATTTATAGTAACCAGTTTTCTTGGACAAAGTGTATGTGCATTTTATGTTTCTAAATATTTCCAACTTACTTTCCCAAGACAGAGTACTAATTTATACAGTATAAATATGTTTGTTTGATCTGACAGTATGAATTTTAATGTTTTGATTGTAGCATATCAAACTTTCCCCTTTTGTGGGCTCAAAGTCTTCTTTCACATTTTATTAAGTTAGCCAAGTGGTTTTGAAATAATTTCCACAGCTCTGCTTTTCCTCTCAGTTTTGCAATAAGGGCCCCATTCTATTGTTTTATTGTAGTCTGTTTTTAATAGTGTGTGTGTGTTTCTTTTCACTATTCCTAGTACGTATACCTTGGCTTGGTGCTCATCACAAGACAGCTTGTTTGTCTTGGCAATGTGCACTGTCCACTTGTGTAGAATTATAAGAGAATGTTAAGAAAAAGTCTAGCCATTAAAACTCAGGCTCATGTTTTTACATAAGCTGAAAATTCAAAGTCCATTAAGTAAGTAATAGGCAAAGGAGTATTAAACAACAATTTTTTTATTTGTAACTACAGAAATTTTATTTCTGATAATTCAAGTTGAGAAAGAACTTCAAAATTATTTTTTAAGCAGCCCATTTAGTAAAATTTAATTTGACTTTGTGAGATAACTGTTAATGTACATATAAGTACATATTTTTTCCTTTGCTATTTAATACCCTGAAATCTGCACCTGCATTTTGAGATACAGAATTTCAGGTAGGTTCCAGTTGGATCATTTATTTGAGAACATGTCAAGCTTATGGAATGAAAGTCAGCTTTTTCCCTCTTAGAAGTTAGGCCACAACTCTGAAGGCCTGGGGAAGCTGCTTTTGCATAAAGCAATTTAGTTAATTGAAAAAAGCTCTCCACACCCTCCCCCCTCAGTTTCAGTTCTGCCTTTTACCCAACAGGGAAGATAATCCTTAGGAATTAATTTATAGTCTCTAAGGACAGCTTCAAAACTTCACAAGTCGTTGAACTGGCTTAACACCAGAGAGGCTTACACTTGATTTCATTTTAAATCCTGAAGTTCTTTGCCTGTAGGATTCACATTGATTTCATTGTAACTTTCATATGGGCCTGGGTAGCAATAACAGCCTATCAGGAATGCAAGTGCTAACACAGTAAAAAACATTAAGCAGTCTCTGTGCTCTCAGAAGTTGTGTTTTTGTGTGATTTCATTTAACTTCATACCATGAAGTTGTTAGTAAAGTCATGTATCATAAAGTGTCATGTTTGAATACAATTTTCTCTTGATGAATGATGTAAAAATAACCTCTTTGGTAACAATTTATTATCTTGATAAACATTTATTTTGGGCCTTTTATTCGTGGGACACTATGTAAGGTATGTACAAAAAGACCTGCATAACCCATGTAATTCTTTGGAATGGGATAAGGGATGGGGCCACGCTATGGCATAGATAGTAAATAAACATTAAGGTGATTAAGATAAGTTATCTTGGTTTTCAGGGATATGTACACATTCATCCCAATTTAGAGCAAAACCAGCTATTTTATAATTAGGCTTCCAAATAAACTTGTAATGTTTATTATAACTAACCAAATTCTTAGCATTTCAATGACCAAATTGTGTTTCTCTTATTTTTTGGAATAATAAATGATTATGCTTTTTTAAAGCATAATTTGATATTCTTTATTAGCTACTTATAAATACAAGTTATTACTCTTGCTCTTCTTTTGTTTAACTTTATTTTTAAAAAATATATTTTTATTGATTTTGGAAAGGAATGGGGAGGGAAAGAGAGATAGAAATATCAATGATGAGAGAGAATCATTGATCAGCTGCCTCCTGCATGCCCCGCACTGGGATTGAGCCTGTAACCCGGGCATGTGCCCTACAGGGAATCGAACCCTGACCTCCTTATTCATAGGTTGACACTCAACCACTGAGACACACTGTCCAGTCTCTTTAACTTTATTTTTATTGATTAGATTGCATAAATCATTTGCCTTTTGATCTTATTCTTATTTCTTTTCCAGTTAGCTTAAGAAAGAGAATTCCAACCAAGAAAATATCTTGAGTTATTCAGATGCCATCTACAACTAGAAAGGGGGGTGTCTGAGAGAATGCCAAACTCTGGAAGGCTGAACATTGTTATTTCTTGAATAATTTGTGTTTACTATAACAGTCAATGCTCTGGCTTCCTTATGTGGCCTTTTAGTATGGAAATCCTATACCAATCCCCCCCCCCCCCCGTTGTAAGTTTAGGTCTATATAACACAATTATTTTAAGGTCTTTGTCAATATGGTGTATAAATATCATGGTATAATATATTAATTTAGCAAACCCAAAAGTTACATATATATATATGCCTAAGGGACTGGAACAACCAGTTACTATGACACAGACTGACCACTAGGGGGCAGACACTCAATGCAGGAGCTGCTCTCTGGTGGTCAGTGCGCTCCCACAGCCAACCTCCCCTGACTGGCCAACCTCCCTCGGTCCCTCCCCCTCCCCACACTCCAGCTGGCCAACCTCCCGTGGTCCCCTCCCCCCAGTCAGCAGGTCCTGATCAGCCTGCCACCTGTAGTGGTGCAGCTGTGAGGGAAGGAGAAGGGGAAGAGGTGGGGAACTGCGTGGTGGTGGAGCACTGATGATGTTGGTGTCCATTCCTTCCACTCCTGGCCTGGTGGCTGTCGCCTCCTCTCTGGCCAGGCCCTGATTGGCCTAGCCCCAATCAGCCCTGATCACCGGCCAGGCCTAGGGACCCCACCTGTGCATGAATTTTCTGCACTGGGCTTCTAGTATTGATATAACTGCAGATATTGAATAATGAATGACTTACATCAAGTATTTGGTTCTAGTATCATCATCTAAATTTTAATGTGTCCATCTACATAAACATTTTGCTGGAACAATTATAGCTGATTGAGGGAAGCACTTTCATTTTCTCCCCTGAGATAAGTAATATTTCCTAATTATAATTGAGTATGATTTCTTTTTGCTTTACCTGTAATCCATGGCATCACAACAAAACCGTTGTAGTTATAGTATAGTGATTATAGCTTACTGGAAGTTTTCTGAATAGTTTCCCCAAGAGATGGCCAACTCAATTAGGAGGTACCTAATTTTTACCAGTATTATTTTGGTTGCAAGTTTCACCATTTGGCTTGTAAATTTATTGTTGCTATGAAATAGCACAACCACCAGTGGGTAAAAACTAGGCCAAAGCAATGACCCAAAAAATGATTCATTTGGGCAAATTCTTAGAAAGCTTAGATAGTATCTGATTTCAACCACTCAAAACACGTGGGGTTTCCCTACTAAAGATCAGACTTCCATTGCACACATCAGTTGGTAGCTCCATCCCACTGGACTTGGCCCAACTAGTCATCATTGAAGACATATAATATATGCACTATGGCATGAGAGCATAATGGCCAGAAGCAATATCTGAAGTCTCATATTCTTCTTTCATCAGCCACACAAATGTTCAGTATCAAATATGACATTTAGGTTTATATCTAAGTTTCATTTCTTCTTTCTCCTTATATCTATTTGCTAGGTCAAAACTCTTTAACATACTTCCCTTGGCCAGTGAGAAAGCCATTTTTTAAAACTTTCTACTTGTAATGGATACATCATTTTTCTTATCCCTTAGAGTCCTTCTCCCAAGGCTCTGTCTCCGAATTCTTTCTTGTCTTTCTAGGCACACTGTTTGGGGGAATTTATTTTCATAACCTCACTATGAGCAATTGACTTCCAAACATCTAGTTCAAACCATTCCTGAGTTCCACAGCCCAATTTCAAACTCCTCACTGAACACTGTCAGTTGTCTGGCTAGATATTGAAATGTATAATTTAGAATGCTACAATGTAGGCATGCATAGCCTAAAACTAACAAGGAAAAGATATTCAATATATCTTTGTTATAGTGAAAAAAATACTCTCCACTCAAAATCTTATTTCAAATAACCACTAAGGAAAGTAAAAATCATCTTTACCTACATCTTATTTTTAAAGTTTTTAAAAAAATATTGATGAAACAGACATAAATCATGTGCTTTGGGGAGAGTGGCAGGCACCTTTGGTCCCTGTGGTGTGTCTGCCCTTAGTTAATTACTGTTAGTGGCTTTCCAAATTATTTTCTCAGGTTTTGCTAAGGGAAATGGGGCCTGATGGCATGCTTTCTGCTGGTGAAGAAACAAAAGAGAAATTTCTTCTTTACAAGAGTTAACTAAGTCATAATTTTGAATGTCTCTTAGGCAATTATTTCCTTTATAAAACATAATGTAGAATTTCAAGTTATTGACCTTTAAAAAAATCCCATAGATTATTTTGTATGTACTTAGAATACTGACAACCATTAGTTAGGAGCCATTACTTCCATACATCATTAGTTAATTATTACTGTATAGAAGTATTAGTCAGGTAATGATGTGTAGTTTATTATTAATATGGGGGTTCAAATACAAAGTGATGTCAGGTATAACAAGTTTATGAAAGTTCAGAAGTACAAATCTTCAGTGACTTCATTTCTATAACACATAGTATGGAAGGTTTGATCTTGACAACCCCTGACTCTGTGACCCTAGGCAGGCATTTATGTCCCTAGCCTCTTTTAGCTGAAGTGCAAAATGGGGATAATAAGGTTTGCTTCACAGGACTACTGGGAAGATAAAATTAGAAAATACATTTTTAAGAAGATTCTATAGTAAGCAAGAGAAAGAGTTATTAAATCAAAGTATTTCTACAATATAACATAATATGAGTGAAGTGTTATGTAGGAGGACAGTAACATACAAGTATATAGTAATTATGAAGGTAATACAGACAGTCCTTGGGTTATGTCAGACATAACTTATGTCAGACTCAACGTACGTCATTTAGTGGTTACGTCACCATCTCCTATTTATTTATAAAAAAAAGTTCCGTCATTTCAACGTATGTACATATGTGCTTTATGTTTTTTTATTATTTATTTACCACAAGTAAAGGTCAGGAATTGTTATGTTTTAAATTTTTTTTGCGGTTTCACTTCATTACTGCTGTGTGTGTGCTGCCTGTGAGTGACGTAGGTGCTTATGTAGGTGGGTTCCGACTTACTGTGAAAATTGCATTATGTCGCACCATAGGAACCCGGGGACCTACTGTACTCAAAATTCAATCCTATCAACACTAATAAAAGAGAAAAATGGTAATTGGCGTACGAGCTGCCCTTTTCATTGGCTAATCAGGGCTATATGCAAATTAACTGCCAACTATGATTGGCAGTTAACTGCCAACAAGATGGCGGTTAATTTGCATATGTAGGCACAATTCAGGGAGGCGAAAGGGAAAGCAGGAAGAAGCCCCCTGCCACTGACAGTGATCGGAAACCCAGCGGGGAGCTAAGAGCTGGGGGGCAGGGCAAAGGCGGCCCTGGGGCCGCCTTTCCCTGCCCCCCAGCGATGATCGGAGAATCAGGTGCCTTTTCCGCCCTGGCCAGTGATAGCAGGAAGTAGGGGTGGAGCCAGCGATGGGAGCTGGTCACTGTCGAAGCTGGCAGTCCCGGGAGCTAGGGGTCCCTTGCCTGGGCCTAAAGCGGAGCCCACGATCGCGGGGCCGCTGCAGCTGCGGGTCCCCGCTGCCCGGGCCGACGCCTAGGCCAGAGGCATTAGGCCTGGGCAGCAGTGGAGCCTGCAACCGCGGGGAGCTGGGGGTCACCTGCCCAGGCCTGACACCTCTGCCAGAGGCCTCAGGCCTGGTCAAGGTGCCGATCCGGTGATTGGTGATCGGAGGGTGATGAGGGTCAACTCCTCTGGCCGAGGCATCAGGCCTGGGCGGGGGCTGAGCTGGGGATTGGGGGGATATGATGATCCCCTTGCCCAGGCCTGACACCTCTGGCAGAGACGTCAGGCCTGGGCAAGGGGCCGATCAGGTGATCAGAGGGTGATGGGGGTCTACGCCTCTGGCTGAGGCATCAGGCCTGAGCAAGGGGCAGAGCCAGCAATCGGAGGGGTCTGGGGGTCCCCTGCGCAGGCCTGATGCCTGGGCCAGAGGCATCAGGCCTGGGCTGGGGGCAGAACCAGTGATGGGGGGAAATGAGGGTCCCCTGCCCAGGCCTGTCACCTCTGTCAGAGGCGTCAGGCCTGGGCAAGGGGCCGATCCTGCGATTGGAGGGTGATGGGGGTCAATGCCTGAGGGCTCCCAGTATGTGAGAGGGGGCAGGCTGGGCTGAGGGACACTCCCCCCCATACACACCCAGTGCACGAATTTCGTGCACCGGGCCCCTAGTCTAATAATAGAGAAACATGGTAATTAACTGTAACTTTGCTACCCTTCACATTGGCTAATCAGTGAGATATGCAAATTAATCACCAGCCAAGATGGCGATTAACTGCCAACAAAGATGGCAGCTAATTTGCATACTGCAGGCAGGGCAGTACAGCACTATCCCACCTGCCCCGCTGCCATCCGTGCCTGCTATTTGCGACCCGGGTGTCAGGTGGCCCATATGGGAAGAGACCCAGGGCTGGCAGCGGAACCCCAGTGATCTGCCACTGGCCACGCCCACAAATGGCCCTTCAGGGGGATCCCCGGCTGACCAGCGCTAATGCATCCATAGGTCACTGACCACGCCCACAAATGGCCCTCCAGGGGGATCCCAGGCTGGCAGGTGCTAATGCACTGATTTGCCAGAACGCACACCCAGGCAGCCTTTGCCCTGCACGAACTATGCAGCCGGGAGAGGGGAGTGGGGCCACTGGGAGCAGGGCGAGAACATCCCCGGGTTGGCATCAGGCAGCTCAGAGCAGAGTGTGAACTATCCCCGCTGGTAGCTGCTTGCTCATTCACTTACTCTCTCATTCATTCACTCATTCACTTACTAATTATTCACTCACTCAGCAAACCCTCTCAGGTCCATGGCACCAGGCTAGGCATTGAAGTTGAAGCAGGATAAGACAGAGCTATGTCCTCAAGATGTTAGTAATTCAGTATGCAGCCAGGAGAGGGGTGCCAGGCCGCTGGGAGCAGGGCGGGAACTTGCCCGGGGTGGGCTTCAGGGAGCCGGGAGTGGGGCCGGAACTTCTGCCACGTTGCCGGCAATGAGGCAGAAGTTCCCGCCCCTTAGCTGCTTGCTCATTCACTTACTCGCTCATTCATTCACTCACTCATTATTCACTCCCTCAGCAAACCCTCTCAGGTCCCTTGCACCAGGCCAGGCACTGAAGGTGAAGCAGGATAAGACAGAGCTATGTCCTCAAGATGTCAGTAATTCAGTAGGACGAAGCAGGCACATGAACGAGGCAGTTGTATGCACAGATACAGTGTACTGGGTTCGGTGAGGGCTGTAACTAACGCCAACTTTGTTCTCTTGATAAAATGGGGCATCGGGAGCCAGGCTGACCAAGCCTGTAGGCCGGTGCCTAAGCCAGGAGTGGCCGGGGTCCCGGAACATGACAGAGGGTGCAGGTCGGGCTGAGGGGTCTGGCCCCACTCTTCACCCTCACCCCCGAGTGCACACATTTTTGTGCACCGGGCTACTAGTTTTATATAAAAAATGCAGGAATCAAAAGTCTACAAATGGCCTGACCTGTATGCCTCAGTGGTTGAGCTTCCACCTATGAACCAGGGAGTCACTGGTTCCAATTCCTGATGAGGGCACATCCTGGGGTTGTGTGTTCGATCCCCAGCAGGGGGGTTGTGCCAGAGACAGCCAATTGATGTTGATGTTTCTGTCTCTCTCTCCATTTTCCTTCCTCTCTCTTTAAAAATCAACAAAAATATTTTTTAAAATACTACAACTGTTAAGCAAATTTATATGCATGCATACACAGATGGAAAGAAACAAATTTTGGGAGGCAATACCCAACTAGTAATAATGGTGGAAATACAGGTTTTATTTTTTCTTTATATGCGTCTTATGAAGGGATTGGTTGTTAAACTGATTAGGTATTATATGTACTTTTATTGACTACTGAATAAAAAGAAGTTATTTTTATTAATGGAAATGTTGTAGCTGTTTGTTTTTTTTTAATAAAAGCTATCTATCTAACCATTAATATATCCATCTACCCAACATACTTTGGCTTTTTTATCAAGGCCATATACTATATGGCCAAGCGAATTAATTGAGGATAGATGATTCAGTAAGGAGGAAGTTTAATACATATAGTTTCCAACCTGCCTTAAACTGGATCTTGCTGGATGTGATGCTGGTGTATTTATAGATCTATCTATCTATCTATCTATCTATCTATCTATTAAAAATAGATTTCTAAACCCGGTTAGGTTACTTACCAAAACCTATACAGAAAATGTCTGTTTGAAATTAATGTTAGTATTGTAGAACTTTCTGTATACCATTAAAGCAAGCTGTTTCTCAGACTGGTTTCCTGAATGTCCCTCTTAAATTTACATGCTTCATAGTCTCAATCACAAGAGATTTAGAGCTGTAAATTGAGTTATTCAGGCAAAATATTGAATTTAAAGTCATTGTTACAAGCTGGGTTGCCTTTATATAAAAAACTCTTTTATTCTGTGTAGGCATTTTTGTCCAGTTTTTAGAAGATTTAGAACATAATGCTTCAGTAGCCACTTACTGATTTCTTAATCCCCACCTATTCATGTACTTTAATTTCTATGATGATGCTTGTTAGATTTATAATCTTGGCAGGCCTTGGCAAGGCAGTTGGAAAAATTATAGCCATTAGGGGTGGGCAAACTTTTTGACTCGAGGGCAACAATGGGTTCTTAAATTGGTCCGGAGGGCCGGAACAAAAGCATGGATGGAGTGTTTGTGTGAACTTATATAAATTCAAAGTAAACATCATTACATAAAAGGGTACAGTCTTTTTTTTTTTTTTTTTTTTTTTTTAGTTTTATTCATTCCAAATGGCCCGCGGGCTGTAGTTTGCCCACGGCTGCATTAGACTCACAGTGGTAGCATCAGCTGTTTTTCTCTCTAGTGTGAACTTCCTTATAAAATTTAGAACTTTTATTCTCAGGTATCAGGAGTATACATTATCTGTGTAGCACTGTATATTTGGGACTTTGGATAGAATGTGATTTTGCTTACTTTATTTATTTCCATTAATTGTTTAAAACTATTTTACCAAACTAGAGATCTAAACCATGTAAGCAAGTTTCACTCCTTTATAAGAATTTAGAAATTAACCAATTTGGTACACTAAGAAAAGCTAGTTAATTCATTCAGCAAACAGTGAGTGTGTATTGTGTATCAGTTCCCATGCCAATTTACTAGGAGATAAAAGTCCTTATTTTGTTTATTGGTATTCTTACTAATCTTAACTTATATGGTTCATAAATTTGTAATCCCTTAATCAATTTTTAAATCTAATTAAATTTGAATATTATAATCATTAAAATACTATTTGTTTATATAAGCTTATGGATATGACATAAAAAGCAACTGTAGCATTGAAGTTATAAGCCCTTAAGATAATATTTTCAAGTAATTAACCTTAAAAATGCCCTACTTATTCTGCCATATTTCATCAAAACTATTTATATATACCGTTTTCATCCCTTCCAGCCATCTTATTTAATTTTAAGCCATGTAATGCCAGTCTAAAGGAATACATATACATATTCAAGTACATTGCATATCTAGTCCCACAAAAACAAATAAAAAAGGGAAGCATAGGATTTTCAGTATAGTTAAGCCACAATGTTTTCCCTGATTTTGAAAAATCCCTTGAGACTCAGGTTTAACTTGTTTTCTTGGTTGAAGTGATGGATTGCCTATTTCACAACTATCTCAGTAACTAGCAACCACCAACTGCAGAGCTATATTGTTCTACCAAAGCAAACCATTATGGGAAGCCGGCATATTGTCCTCCTGCCCTATCTTCACCTCTAAGTTACTTATAAAGTTTTCATAATGTACAAGCAATTAGAAAATTCTGAGTGATTTTTTTTTCCGTATTGTTAAAATACATGAACCAAAAGAGGTGAATGTTTTTGGTAAAACACGTTCAGAATTCTCAATAAAGCAATACATTGGAGTCAATGGGAGTGTGCTGCCATTGCCATTTAGGGTTCTCCTTTGTAATCTCTAGCAGGAAATCTATAAATCCCAATGACCTACAAGCACAAGACAAGGACTGCAGGTGCTCAAGCAACCTGATATCATTAGCAATAATCAATGCATGGCTGTGTTTTCTTACTAAGACATGGGTAGAGTACCAAATTACTGAGCAATGCTAGATCTCTCTTATATCGAGCTCATTAGTCATAGAAGAATTCATTAATCATTTCAGCTTCTAAGAAAAATGTAACCTAGGACTTGGCAGAACAATCAATGAGGCATAAGTGAAAGGGTGTGTGTATGTTTGAAGAGGAAGAGAAAGAATGCAAGTTTAGCTTATCAATTAATTGGACCTATGTGTGCTTGAGGATGGAAATAGGACCTATTTGTATTTGAGCATGAGACTTGTACTCATGGCTTTGAACATATGGATAGACAGAAAACAATTCTCTTTATATTTTTATATTTATTTCCTCTGTATCAGTTTAAAGTTTCTTTTTTTTTCCAGGAATCAAAATCAATCAACTTTCTAAACTCACCGCTCTTTGTTCACACATCCTGTTAATTCTACCATCAAATTATAGCTCGACTACACCCCTCTTTCCATGCATACTGCTGGCATCTTATTTCAAAGTCATTTTTTTCTGAACTTTCTAATAAACTGCTGATGGCTTGTCTGTCATTTTCCTCAGTCCATCATTAGTATTGTGTCAGGAAGATCTTCCTAAACAGTCACTTACTTTTTTGAAAATAATATAGAGCTCTCTATTGTGAGTGTATTTTAGAGAGACTGCTTAATAGTGTAGATAAGCATTTCAAAGAACAGAACTAGAAATCAAAATATAACAAACTACCTGTATGCATATAAACATAGCCCATAGGCACACAAAATAGTGTGGTGAAGGCCTTGGGTGGAATGGGGGGCTGGGAGGAGAGTGACAAAGTGTGGGGAAAATAACAGACCTTTAGGTAAGGTCTGTAGTATTCTCAACAATAAAAAATGTCATGTCCTGTAAATTCAGAACGCAGGTATTTTTTCATTACAACATAGTTCTATTTAAATTTGACCCATCCCACCTTTGTAGATTCATCTCCTACCACGTTCATCTTCTTGCACATCTTATACACATTCAAACCTACCCACAATGGTTTAAATCTTTCACACTTTTTTTTTCATTGGTTAAGCCCTTCCCTCTCTTGGCATTTCCTTTGTCCCTAGTCATTTCTTGTTTAGATTTCATCTACTCATTCATCAAGGTTCTATGTAAATGTCTCTTCCTCTTTAAGTCTCTTTCACCCTATTGAGTTTGTCCTCTGCTCTTGCAATGTTTCAGAGCACGTGATTCATACTTGGATTACTGTACCCATCCCATTTTATTATACTTATTCATTTGTGTATTCGAAAGGTACCATGACTTTTAAAGAACAGAGTACTTGTCTTACTTTCTCTTTCACAATCCAGTGACTATCCCATTGCACCTGCTCATAAATATTTGTTGAATGAGTGAATTTTCTGTCCATCTCAACTCAATGCATTGTGGCAATGGCATTAAAATATACATACCACTTTTGTTTTTGCAAGTCACTTTAGAAAATTAAACCAAGATTATAATCATGTTAATTGATAGTGTAATTTTGCATGTTCTAGAACAGTTGAGAGTTGGTTATTCCTAAGATGTATTTCCTGCCCAAATTCCACAACTCCCTAACTAATCAACTTTTTTACAAAGAACACTTTCTTGCCTTGAGTAGAGTGGATGTGATTGATTCTACCTTCTCTGCCTGATTAGGTAAATAGGGTTGGAGCTGGACTCACATTTCTTTTTTTAAAATATATTTTTATTGATTTCAGAGAGGAAGGGTAAAGGAGAGAGAGATAGAAACATCAGTGAGAGAAAACCATCTATAGGCTGCCTCCTGCATGCTCCCCACTTGGGATTGAGCCCATGACCCAGACATGTGCCCTGATTGGGAATCGAACCCTGACCTCCTGGCTCATGGGTTGAGCTCAATCACTGAGTCATGGCGGCTGGACTGGACTCACATTTCTTAGTTTTCTTCTGTTCATCACTTTTGATACTATTTCTGTCTTTGGCTCAAGACTTTTTTATTTTCATATTTTATAAATATTTAACTTGCACATTGAATGATTCGCTGTAATTTTGCAGAACCCACTAGCCAAAGTTTATTTCTACATACTGATTATAGTAATTACTAGAGGCCCAGTGCACAAAATTCACTAGGGGGAGAGGTCTTTCAGCCTATCCTGCTCCCTTTTGCAGTCCCAGATCCCTCAGGGGATGTCTGACTGCCAGCGTAAGCCCGCTCCCAGTCAGACCTCCTTAGTGCTGCGCTTGCAAGCCTTAAGTCTGGCTTCTGGCTGAGTGGCGCTCCTGCTGCATGGAGCGCCTGCCCCCTGGTGGTCAGTGAGCGTTATAGTGACTGGTTGTTCCTCCGTTTGGTCTATTTGCATATTAGTCTTTTATTATATAGGACTAGAGGCCCGGTACACAAAAATTTGTGCACTCAGGGGGTCCCTCAGCCCGGCCTGTGCCTTCTCGCAGTCTGGGACCCCTCGGGGGATGTCCACCTGTTGGCTTAGACCCACTCCCCGGGCGATCGGGCCTAAGCTGGCAGTCAGACATCCCTCTGGCAGCCCAGGAGCCCTCAAGGGATGTCCACTTGCCAGCGGGGACCAGGCCTAAGCAGTCGGACATCCTTAGCACTGCTGAGGAGGCAGGAGAGGCTACCGCCATCACTGCTGTGCTGGCAGCTGGCAGCCTGGCTTGTGGCTGAGCAGAGCTCCCCCTGTGGGAGCACACTGACCACCAGGGATAAGCTCCTGCATTGAACGTCTGCCCCCTGGTGCTCAGTGTGTGTCATAGTGAGCAGTCATTCCCAGTCATTTTGCTGTTAGGGTCAGTTTGCATATTACCCTTTTATTATATAGGACAGAGGCCTGGTGCACAGGTGGGGGCCAGCTGGTTTGCCCTGAAGTGTGTCCCGGATCAGGGTGAGGTTCCGCTGGGGTGCCTGGCCAGCCTGGATGAGGGGCTGAGGGCTGTTTTCAGGTTGGCCACAACCCCTTCAGTGTGGGGGTCCCTGCTGTAGTGCCTGGCCAGCCTGGGTGAGGGGCTGAGGACTGTTTTCAGGTTGGCCACACCCCCTTCAGGGTGGGGGTCCCTGCTGGGGTGCCTGGCCAGCCTGGGTGGCAGGCTGAGGGCTGTTTTCAGGCTGGTCAAGCCTCCCAGCAGGAACTCTGTCCCCTTGAGCGTGTGACCAGCCTGGGTGAGGGGCTGATGGCTGTTTTCAGGCTGGCCACAGTCCCTTCAGGGTGGGGGTCCCCCCTGGGGTTCTTGGCCAGTCTGGATGAGTAGCTGATGGCTGTTTGCAGGCTGCCAAGCCCCTCAGTGGGGACCCTCACCCCATGAGGGTGTGGCCAGCCTGGGTGAGGGGCTGATGGCTGTTTGCAGGCTGGCCACAGCCCCTTCAGGGTGGGGGTCCCCATTGGGGTGCCTGGCCAGCCTGGGTGAGGGGCTGATGACTGTTTGCAGGCTGGCCACAGCCCCTTCAGGGTGGGGGTCCCTGCTGGGGTGCCTGGCAAGCCTGGGTGAGGGGCTGATGGCTGTTTGCAGGCTGTCCATGGCCCCCAGCCATCCAAGCTCCCAGTGGAGGCTGGCTGGAAGCAGGTATCTGGGATTTATTTATCTTCTATAATTGAAACTTTGTTGCCTTTAGTGGAGGTCACAGCTGGCCAGGGCAGGTGGGAAGCTTGGCTTCCTCCATCGCCAGGGCAATGAAGCCTCCTGCTTGCTCCTACTCTGTGGCTGCCAGTGGCCACCTTGGTTGGGTTAATTTGCATATAGTCGCTCAGATTGGCTGGTGGGCGTGGCTTGGGGCATAGCAAAGGTATGGTCAATTTGCATGTTTCTCTTTTATTAGATTAGATGACTGCTTTAAAAACTCATATCCATGGGTTATACCCACCTCTGGTTTATTTAATCAAGACAAACTGAATTTTGTATGTGTATTTTATGAAAACTATTTAGCTAAGATGAAACCAAGATTTTGAGAAACTCACAGTGTATCCTTTCGTTTACGGTCTGGCACAGAGCACAAAGAAAACATTATTTTTGAAAGTTGAATGAGATTCCTATGGAGACAATTCATATTTGCTTTATGGTTCCACTGTGATTAGTGAGTTAACCATATAATTTCATCTAGCTGCAAAAATTTTGAGGCCATACCATGAGCTTGCAGAAGAAGTTATGTGCTTAGAAAAATTAGTTTAGTCTTTATAGATGCTTGTGCTAGAATCAAATTTGGCTGTGACTCCTAGCATTTTCATAGGCATGCTGTGTGATGCCTGCAAATTACTGAAAACTGGAGACTTTTTTACAATATATTTAAAATGTAACTAAAAGTAGTATTTATCACAGAGGGACTTGGAGGTGACTAAATCAGATAATTACTGTAAACATAAAATAGTATGTGGTATTTGATAAACATTAAATTTTGGCTGTTTAATTATTAAGGGTAATTTTCAAAACATTTGTCAAATTAATGAATGAATGAAAAATAAACACAGATGTTATTGTAATACTTTACATGTATATCCCTTTTATTGAATTTTTATTTTTATAAATATCTAACTTGTACATTGAATGATTCTATGTAATTTTGTAAAAATTGAACTCTACTTTGAATTGTAACTAGAAATACTTCTATCAAGATTTAATATATGCAAATCCTGAAGTAGTGTTTCCTTTGGTACTACTGCTACAAATACTATCTTTTTACAGCATTTATATTTTAATATATTTATTCCATTCACTCATTTCATTCTTAGAGCAATTTCTGTGAGGACAGTTTCTATTTCCCTTATTTTATAAATGAAGAGACTAACACGCAGAGGGATTAATAGACTTGATCTGTGCCATTTAGCTTTTAAGTGGCAGGCCCAGTCATGGGACTTAAATATACTTACTACTGTACTTTCTGCCTCTTTTCCCTAAATGTTGGTTAATTTAAAATTGGAGAATGATCAGCTCCTTTATGTAGTATAACATGGATAGAATATTTATATGGAGAAGAGTTTAGGGAGATGGAGATGGAAGTACTGGTCACAAGTGTTTGTGTAGATGTAAAGGTAGCTAAAACACACATGGAACGTGCAGGTACATTTTAAATGCATGTACAGTTGAACATAAATGTTTTCTATATCATCTCAAAATATGTTTATTTAGAGATATTTAACCATAAATGTCAAGTCAATTTGCATTCAAGAAAATTAAATGTCTACCCTTCAAATCTTTAAGATAATGTCTTTTGTCATCTGGTCAGTGGTAATTTCTTCAGTTTCGTGCCTTGCCATTTTCTCTTCTTTCCAAACATATAGTATGATTTAGTTATTGTGCTTAGTAATTGTTTCATACCTCGACTTATTTTCCTGTGATATTCACTCTGCCTTTCTGTCAGCTGAGGATTGTCCTGGGAAATTGTGAGTGATCTTTGAAAACAGTTCATAGGTGGCCCCCTCTGTGGAGCCTTTTTTGAGCTCTCTAGATGGAACACTTCCTGGGTATCATAGTATTTTAGTTGTCCTTGTACATTAAATTTATCTAAGTTATTTTGGCACAAAGATGAGTTTAGTAAATAGCTAAAAAATGAGCTCAGAAGAATTAGGATATAAGTGTTTTTGTTTTGGAGTTTATTGAGGGAAGTTAAAAGGAGACATATGTAATACTTTAAGCAATAAAACAATTTTTAAAAAAAGAAATATAGCAAGACTGCTGGGCCATGCTAAGAGTCAACTTGAAGTTAGTGATCAGATCATGAATTTAAAATGAGACAACTCAGAATGATTATGTTTTCTTATGGAAGATTTAACCAGAGAGTGAGCAAGGAATGAATGGGCAGTTGGCTGTAGTGGGCTTTGAGATTTATCAAATGACATCGAGAAATGAGAGCGGGCAAAGGAATATGAGTGCATATGCATGAAAGTATTTATAATGAAAAACTATGGAGTTTATGCTTGATAAGAATAAAAGTGAGAGTATGAAGGGTTTCATGAATGTTGGAAAACCAGTGGAATTAATGAATTGTGAGGCATGGTGATATCAAGGAATTGTTTGAAGAGGGTTACTAGATAAGGTAAGCTGGTAACATAGGAGGTGGAGATTAGAAAATGTGATGCTTAAAGCAGATTTTATGACAAAATCTAGGGTATAACCATGGGAACAAGTGGCCAACACAGGGCGGAGGACAAGATCTCTGGAATAAAGGATTTCAATGAATTACTAGGCCAAATTTATTAGTGAGAAAATTGTTTTCAATGGTTATTTAAATCCCATAAATTACGATGAGTCATATATTGAAGAGTGTGACAATGAGGCAGGAACTGAACTCTTTAGGAATGAGAGGGCACCATGACCTCATTTGGACAGCTTCTTAGTCTACTTTCCCAGAAACTGTTTCCTCTTTAGAACATTTTAAACAGTGCAACAATATGCATTTTATTGTACTTTATTCAGGACAGTTTCACATGTAACCAATTATTAGCAGCTTCCTTTTTGCCCTATTTTGTACTGGCTTTTAGTAATTCACTAGTTTGCAAGGTTAATTGTGTCATCATTGCTTTCCACACTTAAAGATAAAATATGCAGTCAGTATTTGGATAGTGGCAATTTTTCTTCTTGAAAGAAAATACCTCTTAGCTACAAGATTGGGCCAGCAATAGTAATAGAATTATTCTCCATGGAGAATACATTTTGTTTCTCGTGATCTCACTTCTAACATTAGCCTTAATCTGTGAGCAAAATCAGCAATCCTAAAGCAAAAAGAAAATAATTATATTTCTGTAAATGGAGAGTCAGAAAAATTACCAGCACACTGAATATATATATATATATATATATTCCTATCTCCTGGGTAACAGGTTTGTTGTGGTGGCGCTTATTTTTGTTTTCCCCTTGGTTAAGGGAACTTGCTATGGGGCGAATGCATCATGTTGATAAGAAAAAAGCCTATTAAGTATTTCACAAATTACCTGAAGCCCTCAATCTACCCCATCAACTGGTAAATGATTCCCAATGATAGAGTGCCCCATGTTCCAAGTTCAGCAGTGCAGATTTATGGGTATTTTCAGATCATTCCTGAAATTATAGTGCATTTGAACAATGTGAATTCTTGAGGTATGTAGTACAAATGTTCATCTTTCTACGTCTGAGATAGCAGACAGAGCCTTTCAGCTAAGTAAGACTCAAATGTGATTTACAATCTCACTGCATATCAATCACTAAATATGCAAATTGTTGTGACTCTCAAGAGAGCCATGACTGATTCATTGAGAGGGAATGACTCTGTCAATGGAAGGGAGTTATCTTCTCCTATCTCCAATCCTTTACACAGGTTATTCATGTGAACAGACCAATTTCTCTGCCACTCCAATTTTTTTCACCACTTCAACTGATGCTGTCTCTTCTAACACATCACTACAGATTAATCAAGAGCATACTCCTATTCCACTAAATGTTACCGACTAGTCTTAGGCAATTATATGGCAAGTCAAATGTTTGTTAACATATGTGAAGTTCATCATATTAATTTGGTTCTGTGTTTTCTGTTTAATTTTTTTCTTCATGTACTAACAATACCATTTATGATATGACTCTCCCACAGAAGAGCTTGATCCAATAGCTGAAACCTGGAGTTAAGAGGTCCCTTGTATAGATCCTGAGCACCCTCTGCTACACTGCCCATATATTATTATTGTAATTGGTTTGTAGATTTGATTTTTCTTTTTAAAAACATATTTTTATTCCAGAGAGGAAGGGAAAGGGAGAGAGAGATAGAAACATCAATGATGAGAGAGAATCATCGATTGGCTGCCTCCTGCAAGCCCCACACTGAGGATCGAGCCTGCAACCTGGGCATGTGCCGTGACCTGAAATCGAACCATATGACCTCCTGGTTCATAGGTCGATGCTCAACCACTGAGCAACACTGGCCAAGCAATTTGACTTTTCAACTGAAACAACATAGAACAAGTGTTTTCTGTCAAGAGGGTATATGCAGTTGGGTTGAGGACAAGTGCATCTGAGTTGCCTGGGTAGTTCCTTTTTTTTCCTTGTTCTTTTTATTTATTTATTTTTATAACATACATATTCCTTAGTTCCAGCCACTCCACAAACAAAGCTACTAAGACTCAGGGGTCAGGTGTCTGAAATCTGATAAAAGTCTGTGCTTAACCCAGTGTTGCAAGTACAGTGAGCTGGGCTTCTCCTAGGCTGAATTGACAAGAAGCCAGGTGTCCTTTCTCAGTCGTCATGCCTTGCCCCTCAAAGAAGAACTCCTTATTAACAGTGATGCTAAATAATTGACAATCCTAATCATGGATTTTTAAATGGATTTTTAATGACTACATCTGTAAAGAATCATAAAATGATCTGACAGTCTCTTTTTATCTGTTTGATTTTTACAGACAAGGGAATTGAAACAGTTATATTTCAAGACTCCTAAACCAATATTTTTTTTTGTTATACCACACTGCTTCAAAAATAATTATTTACTACTTGCTATATGCAAAAAACAAAAAACAACCCACAACCATATTAAGGCATTTTTAAACTGTTCAAAAATTAAGTTCCTCTCTCAAGGCACTTAACATCTAATTGGCAAAACAATGCAAACTGTTTATGCCACTCCCATGCTCCTTAGCAGCATGTTCACCTTGCATGATGGTCCATGTTGTGATGCTTTCCCTTCTCTTTCCAGCTTCTGCTTCCTATTTCAATCCTGAATGTGATGGAAACATAGATCTGCCATGCTTTCTAGTGGTGGAATAGGGCCTGGCCCAGAGTCAGTGTTCACTGAAGTTTAGAGAAAGGACTGAAGAGAAGCCTGGATCTCGTCCCCATTGGTGCCTGTTCTTCACTAGCCCTGAAGTGTCTCAAATCAACTCCTAATTTCCCCAGCTTTTCAAACCCTGCTAATAATTCAAGGCCCAGCAGTAGTGCTCTCTCCTTCATATAGCACTCCCTCTCTCTTTGCCTGCCTCCGTCCCCAAGCCCCACTCTGTTACTGCTTTTAGGTTTCCACCTGGCTCCTGTCCCTGTCCCATCCCACCCTGTCTATGCATATGCATTAAAGATATATTGAAAGCTTACAATCCTTCAGATTCTTTGATAAGAACTTAGGGATAAAGCAGATATCCCCTTAACTTGAGGGATCTATTTTAATTTTTCTCCAGAACTGAGCAGTTAAAATCGGATGGGGTTGCTGAGTGTTTGGTTGCTCTTTCAGTGTCACTGTGCCGAAACCAACAGGTCCAGCCTAGGTGCTGTGTATTCATTCCTTACTTAGGTTTACATCTGCCAGAGATTGTAGCTGGAGAAACATAATCTTTTTTTAAAAAATCTGTCTTTGTTGAAAGTGTTACTGATTCCCATTTGTTTGTTTGTTTTTCCCATTGACTCCCTCCACCCCACACTCTCCCCTCCCAGGACTTCACCACTTTATTGCCTTTGTCCATGGACTATGCATATAAATTCCCGGTTAATCTGTCTTCTCATCCCCCCCTTCCCTCTGAGATTCATCAGTCTGTTCCATGCTTCTGTGTCTCTGGATCTATTTTGTTCATCAGTTTATTTTGTTCATTAGATTCCACAAATGAGTGAGTTCATGTGATATTTATCTTTCTCTGACAGCTATTTTGCTTAGCATAGTACTCTCCATGCTATTGCAAATGGTAAGAGTTCCTTCTTTTTTACACCCACATTCTATATCATTGTGTAAATGTACAATAGCTTTTTTATCCACTCGTCTTCTCACATCTAGGAATATAGTCTAAGAAACCCTAAACACCAATAAGAAATTATATATGCACCCCTGTATTCATAGCAGCCAATTTGCAATAGCTAAGATTTGGAACAGCCCAAGTGTCCATCAGCAGAAGAGTGGTTAAAAAGCAAACTATTTTTCATATATTAATCAGGACTGCATTTTACTTCCATATCAAATTATTCTGATATAAACAAAAATCATGACACAAAACATTGTTATTATTTTCTAGTTATATTCACTGAGTAACTTTGACTATAGTTTTTAAAAATGTATCCAAATGATTTAATAGATTAAAATTATCATATTGAGTGAATAAAGTAGCTAATTAATATATAGAGAGAATAAGGATATGGCAAAAAATCTGTGTGATAAAAGTTTCAACAACAGAAGTAGAAATACTCTGTTTCTGAACATTAGTCTACTGAAGGCATAAAAATGTCATCATTGTCAATATTTCACATTTACTACTTGAAGTAGAATTGATAATGATAAAATAGCTTCTCTATGCTACTAATACAACTGAACCATTTGAATAGCCTATGTGTGACATAAGCCCAAGGTTCTAGAATAGTGCTGTCCAATAGATTTTTCTGTCACAATGGAAATTTTATGTATTTGTGCTTTCTGATATTGAAGTCACTATCACTAGCCACACATGCCTATTGAACACTTAAAATGTGGTTAGTTCGTACAAGTAACCTGAGGCTGAATTTTTAATTTTATTTAAATATTATTAATTTAATTTTGTGTAGCTTCATGTGGCTATTGGCTACCATATGGGACAGAGCAGTGAGACTGTAGAGATTTCCAAACCACCCTTAAGATGGTAACTCACACAAGGGCGGGACACCTTGTCATTCTTAGACCACTGTAAACACAAATCTTATATTTAACAATGACCAAGAAGTGTCCAGTCAAAACTAACATTGAAAGACAATTTTGATATTTATTAATTTTTAGAGAAGTGGTCAAAATATTTAAGGATCCTCTTTTTTCATCCTTCCCCTTAAAGACATCTCACTATGCTTCAGTGCTTTATTCTACCTCCCCTTCTGAACACTCCCCCAAACCAATACTTTCATATCATTCATCCTTCCCCTCTCACACTGCCCCCCTCATTCCACCTCCTCTCTAGTTCAGTTCTATCTCTGTAACCATTATCTCAACCAATACATCAACAGGAGCCTGAGCTAGAACACTAAACACAAAGTCCTTATCCCCAGAGAGAGGTTGGGGCAGGGTGTAATTGTAAGTTCAAAGTTTGCTATCTGCCATAACAGTAAATATTTGTAAGGTCTAACTTTGGGTTATATATTAGAATCATTTGTAGATGTCACCCTTTTTCTACCCTCTAGGCAAGATTATTTCTAATCTGAATTTCATGAGGCCTCTAGAGTTTTAAGAAAAGCTAGTGTTTACTGAAAGATTTGACTAGTAGCAGTACCTCAAGGCAAGAATCACATCTTTAGGTCACTTCCACCTCTTCTGTCTGGTGGAAAATGGAGTGATAAATGCACTGGATATGTTTGAAATCTATGTGCACATTACTTTGTAAGTGAAAGTAATTAGCAGGTGTAAGGACCAAACCCTCCCCCCCCACACACACACACAAAACAGATGCCCTATATCTTCCCTGAATTGACAGTCCTTTAGAATTTAGATTTTATTCATTTGGGATTCATTCAACAAATATTTGTTGAGCCTTGATTGTGTGTAAGGTACTGTTTTTAAAATAATTCACATGCATTGCTAATAAATACATGAAGGTGGTTCTTGCCCACATAAAGCCTGGAAGATATAAGGGAGGCAGAGAGAAAACAGCAAAACCCATAATATTCTCTCTTTATAAAAGGCTAATATGCTAGTGCCCTACTGTCCGACTGGTCACTATGATGTGCACTGACCACCAAGAGGCAGACGCTCAATGCAGGACCTGCCATGTCATGCACTGGCCATTTACAGAGAAATGGCACCATGGACCTGGCACCCAAAAAGCAACACTCAGCTTCCCCCAAGTGGGACACAGGCCTTGCCACCACCCCAGAATGACAGCCCACCAAATCGCAGCCAACACTGCCGAGACCTTGGCCCACAGCCCAGCCCAGGCTAGAAACAGTCACTGTGGGCACCAGGTAATGACATCACATAGCAACACCCGGCTTCCTCTCCCTAGTGACTACTAGCCTCCTTGGAGTTTCTTCAGCCCAGGAACATGACTTGCTTTTTAGTCAAGTGCAAACATTTCACACTTTAACCAAATGTCTGTGAAGCATTTTCCTGTGCCTCATCTCATTTGATCCTCACAGAAGTCCTGGAGTAGGTAGACAGGAGACTGGGTGGAATCCTATTTTCTTTTCATTAGCTGGAAAATGGAGATTTAGAAAGCTTAGAAACTTGACCCGCCTGAAAAGAAGTAAGAAGTGGTGGATCTTGAAAATGACTTCAGGTTTTCTCACTGAACAGAATATAGTCAAACACTGCTACAGTTAAATATTTTGCCCTTTGTTCTCCCTGCGTGATCGATAATAATAATCTGCTTCGTGTAGATATTTAATGCTGTGTTGCTGACAATTACCTGAAAGAGAAGTTGGTGTGCTTCACTGGGCTGGAAAAAGTTTAGCTAAATCAGAAAGCAGGTCTAATTAAGCAAGTTTGTTCCATATCTATAAAAGGCTAAGTTGACTTGCACATGAACGATACATATGAAGCTCTCACTGGCACCAATTGCACGAGTGTGTTTTGATCTGTCATTGTCAATTGTGAATTTGGTTAACACTTCTATTATAGAGAAAGGGTAAATAGTGACATTAAAATATTTCTTCTAATTAATTTCCTTTCAATGTGCACGGATCCACGCACCAGACCACTAGTAAATTGTTATCACTGTGATGGAGGTATGAATGGTATTGAATGATAGAATGTAGCAGGATAGGGATGTTATACTAACACATGACCATTAGAATATATGGCCTCCATAAAATACAGAGTAACACGTATGCACAGAGATTTTCTTTAGTGTGTTGTATACTCCTTGTCTTTGGTATAATCTATCATTTTAGTATACATTTCCATTCACATATGGCCTTTGGTAAACCCACAATCTGACCTTTAGAATAAATATGAAATATTTAATGAAGACCTCAGGTTATTCTATGAAGGTTCTGAATGCCACTCAACAGTTGAGTTTGAGTAACATTTCTCTCTTTGCCTAAGGCGCAATTATTTGCATTTTAAGAGGTATCCATTTATTTTATGAAAATGAGTAGAAATTGAAAAATGAAATGCTTATATTGATTCTATAAATACATGAAAATCATGCATGTAATATTAACCTCATGTGGTTCTAACCATATTAGACATACACTGGTAGATAGTGGGCTCCATTGAGAAAAATAATAAATTCAAAACATACTTACAACCTGTGAATACTGCAAGATCCCCAGAGTCCCTCCATATTAAGACCTGATTGAGTATTTTATTTATTTTTTTAAATATATTTTATTGATTTTTTACAGAGAGGAAGGGAGAGAGATAGCTAGAAACATCGATGAGAGAGAAACATCGATCAGCTGCCTCCTGCACTGAGGATGTGCCCGCAACCCAGGTACATGCCCCTGACCGGAATCGAACCTGGGACCCCTCAGTCCGCAAGCCGACGCTCTATCCACTGAGCCAAACCGGTTTCGGCCCTAATTGAGTATTTTAAAAATATATGCTGTCTCATGGAATAGAAACCTGCCTTTTTATCATGTGAGTGTATTAAACTTTTGCACAAAATTCATTATGTAGCAATTAAATGGAATATTTCTCATATATCATATTTGTTTCCAAAGTGCTATGTCTTCCCATTTTATATCTTATAAAATGCAGGTTAAGTAACTTGAGGAACATAATGTAGCTAGGAAATTACATATATAGGATTCAGACTCAAATTCAGAATGATCCAGCCTCAAAGTCCATAATTCTTTCTAGTGAATGGCTTATTTTTAAAAGTATATTTATCAGGGATTTTAGTAAAATTATCAAGAAATTGGGGTTCTTCTGTAACTTGTGTAGACCAGAATGAAGAGTGAAATTGCAATAGACAAAAGAGTCCTTGAAATATACTAATTTTTCTTGCTGTTGTCAAAGAGAACTTTAGTTTCTGTTTTCTTTTTAAAATCCAGTTTGCTTTCCTGCCCCCCAAAATGCATCCATTTGTATTTAGAAATTTACTGAAATTTTATATTGCTAATCCTGAGGGGAGGATTTTTTCTTTGGATTATGTATAGCCAATTGGTATTGGGATATTGGGAAGTAAAGTGCAAACTTTTATTAAAGACTTCGTGATTTGAATTTATGTGAAGAAGAGCCACTCTACAGTGTATTTGCACCTTGATGTACATGCAAAGTTCTATTTCATCTTTTAGACCTTGACTTTAAATTTTCAATGATACCTTAAGAAATATTAGCTTATTCATATTTAGGATCCATCTATCCATCACTCTGGGTGCACATATACAGAGTATCTCCTTTGTGCATTTTATTTTGAAATATTGCCTGTAATCAGTTCCTTACCTTTAAGAAAAGTGTGGCTTTTTCTACAAGTCTGAAAGTCCACACAGGAATGTTTTGGAGAACATTCCAGAGATTACTGAGTGTAATTTAGCAGTAAAGTCAGTTTATACAGTAGTTTGCTTTGCAGAAACATGAACCTATCAGAGATTCACTTCTCCATGTTGTGTGGGAAAATTACACTGGTTGCTTTCAGAAGTTATTGAGGGAATACATTTTGGAATATTTCTGCTTCTCAAAGCAGAAATATGGATGTTTTGTTCTTGAAATATCAAACATAAAAATTCATGAAATTCTGACGTCCCACCTGCTCCATTATTTGGGCTAAATGCTGTGGTAAACTTTTCTTCCTGTTGAAATATTTGAAAATAAAATCAATTCGCACATACACAATTTATTTACTTGAACAGTGCTGTTGAATCCTAATTACTAAACTAATATACTGCTTCTTCCCAGGGAATAGAGAATATTATTGTTTACTAGAGGCCCGTTTCACGAAGAGATTCAGGCACTAGGCCTTCCCTTCCCCTGGCTGCTGGCACCAGTTTTCCTCCAGCACCCAGAACCCAGGCCTTCTCTCCAGCCCAGATGCTTCCGTCTTCACTGCTCTGGCCCGGAGCCTTCCATTTTTGCTCCACCACTTCGTGCCTACATATGCAAATTAACCGCCATCTTTGTTGGGTTAATTTGCATAATTTCCTGATTGGCTGGTGAGTGTAGCGGAGGGACAGTCAATTTACATGTCTGTCTATTATTAGGTAAGATGACACATTTTTCCTCACTGGCTACCTTACCTTCTCAACTCTTCTTGGAGGCTCTTGGATTAAAATAGAGGAGCACAAGTCTTACATAGAAGTAATATGTTGACAAATGGTGGTTTTTATCTTGATAATTTCACCAAATGTATGAACTGATTTTGTCGGTTCTTGGAATAAGTGAACTGAATGCCCTCTGTGTGTGTTTCAGGACAAGTGGTCTAATCAAGTTCAACTATTCTGTGTCTATTTGGCTCAGCTTAATTAAAATTCAGCCCTGCTTTTGAGCAAGCCACAGTGGTTTGGCAGACCTTCAAAGGGATATAGGACAGCAAACAATAAAAGTGATAAAAGCACACAACAACAATCAATACAATGCAAAACCCTCCTTACTTTTACTTACAAATCAAGTAGAAAGTGGTCCCTTGAAGCAATCTCATCTACTTCTGGTGATACAATTAACATTTTTGAAACACTTTCTTTGTAAGTTTGCCTGCACATTCCTCGTCAATGGGCTTCCTTTTTTGTGTCTTTACTACTAATGAAGCAAAAGAAGATGATAGTAAATCAGCACAATACAAATCCTTTTTAAAATGTTTACTATTTTGTTTTATTTGTTGCACTCGAATGAAAAATTACATGAAGGATTTTCACCTTTATGAGGAAGAGAGCCATAATTCATCTTTCATTCATTTGTGGTGGTTGGGGAGAGGGCATATTCTTGGTGATCATCCTTTTTATTCAGTCTCCTGTCTTTGGCTGCCTGCCCTGGTCCCAGATTTTCTCACAAATCGCCATCTGGCATTCTCACTGTCCCTCACATATAGCTCCTTCAGGACCTCCTGCAAGCAGGCTGGAGAATTTCACAGCTTGGGGACATGAGAGTGTACATGAAGTTGCAGCCACTTCAAGGTGGATTTCTCACCTTCAATCTTCATATATGTTGTTGCTCGCTGTATTTTTAAATACACAGCATTTGAAGAATGGAGATTGGAAAAGCCAAATCTCTGTAATTCATATATTCATCTTGTTGCATTAGTGTGTGTAAATTCATATGGAAGATTCTTTTAAAAATTCAGAGATATTATTACTCTTAAAGTACAAAGGATTATAGTATCTCACATTTATCAATGAGTGCTTTTGTCTGCTTGGGCTGCATATGCAAATATTACATCATAACTGAGATCTTATAAAGGAAAGTTTCACAAGGCATCCCAAAAATGTACACAGAAACAACAGTTGTTCAAGATATCTGCAAGTGTTTTGTTATAGTTTTCATGTCAAAGAAAGCCTGTCTCTTCTGTGTGTATGCTTTAGGTTTGATTTGGGCTTCTGCATTTTATTTAATCACTGAGATAATTCTTGCAAAGGCATATTTCACTATCCTCTTAGCGTTATCACTGACTTCTATAGTGGAAAGAGAGATGCACAACATTCACAGAATTCTGGCCAGTGGAATGGCTGGTCGCAAGGCCAAGATTTTATGGACTGTTTCTATGGCTCTATCCTAGCATGTCTCTTATCAGCTGTAAAGGAAGTTATGTACTTTTCATTTTCCTTTTTAAATATATATTTTTATTCTTTTCAGAGTGGAAGGAGAGGGAGAGAGCGATAGAAACATTAGTGATAAGAGAGGATCATTGATTGACTGCTTCCTGCACACCCCACATTGGGGATTGAGCCCATAACTCGGGGCATGTGCCCTGACCAGGAATTGAACCATGACCTCCTAGGGGTCTACGCTCAACCATGCCGGCCAGGCTTCACTTTCTTCATATTCTGTTCATTACTTACTCATTGCTCTTAAATTTGCCAAAAGATTTCATTGTTTTCTTGTCTTAATAAGATCACAAATGGCAGAAAATAAATTTGGAAATGTAATTTAATTATTAATATAAGAAACAAGTTGCTTTAACGCATGGAAACACATTAGAATTTTGAATTTGAAAAGCCAGGTCAGGTGTTAATTTGTGTTCAAGATGCCATATTAAGATACCTGAATAGTTTTTGAATGTTATTTATACTTGTACTAATCCTAATACATATACAAGGTTTAATGAAATCCCTGTTGTAGTGTATTGGCTATGACACTTCCATTTTGTATCAAAATAGTTATATAGACTCAAATGTCCATAATTCAAAGTTGTAAACACAACTAATATTACTTCTGTTGTCAGGTAATTTAGTCAGTGTTTCCATGAGAACAGAAAATATGAATATCCAATGCTTATTCCTTATGGAAATTTCCATTTTTTTGTGTAGTAAATATTTTGGGAGTAAAATGTATGATTGTAAAAGCTGACATTTTCTTAAAGTGGGTCATGATTGTTATAGTTTTATATAGATTGTATTGCTTAACTTTATTCTAATAAAGTTTATGGTAGGAAAAAATCATTCCTAAGCAGTGATGTTAAACAGTTATGACAAAAAAATCAGTGACTGTCAGGTAAAATCAATCAAGTTTACAATATTTTTAAGACACTTATTGATTTGATAAATTCTTCTGTTTTAACAAGCAGATGTCTTTTCTCATATTTTTGTTTATGTTCTGAATTATAATGTGTTGAACCTACATCCAAGCAACCAAACAAAGGTAAAAATCTCAGAGTGATTATCCAGAGTCAAACCAAATTAAAAATTGTATGACTCAGTAGACACTAAGTCAGCACCCTCACTCTCCAATTGATCAGTTCTTTCATTCCTGAGAGGACAAACCTTAATCTGCTTTGGGTATTGAAACTTTCTATGTCTTTGTTTCATTTTGTCTCATTTCTGAGCCAAATCCTCCAGCTTCCCTTTGAGATCATATCTAGGACAAGCTTATCTTGTTGTATTAGATCTTAGAAGTGTCTTAAAGCTAAATCATTAAGTAGTATCATTGGCAAGTAAAGTTTAATAGATGTGGATAGGTGATATCTGCATCAAATGAGAATTAATCTAAAATCTTTTGACATATTACTTTTCTATTTTAGTGAAATAGACAGGTTTTCACTGTTTCTTTTTAGTCTGTTATCTCAAGCTTAAGTTTACCACTATCCTCTCCACCCTCATTGCTCACTTTTGACCCATGTAGCTGCTAGAGGAAAAACAAAATAGGTGAAATCCATTCTGCCAGGGAACATTCATTAAAGTCTTTCCATATGCAGGGTCCACTAACAATGAAGTTATGTGACACCAGAAAGATTAAGGATGGGATATAGATATAGTTTATCAACTGTATAGCCACATTAGGATTTGTGGCTATATATACCAAGTGGTGATAAGTGCTATGTTGAAAATAAATCAGGGAAACTACTTTAGATGATCAGGAAATCTTTCCTAAATGAACTTGAGTGACTAAAAAGCCAGTCATGCCAAGATGTGGGGAAGAATGTGTGAGACAAAGTGAATCACTAATACAGTGGCCATGAAGCTGAAATGAGCTTGGTGTGGTCAAAGATCCAAGATAAATAAAATGTGACTAGAGTAGTAATTCTCAAAATGTGTGATTTGAAAATTATATTGTGGTTAAGTAAGACCTTGACATTGGGGAAATTGAATGTAGAGTATATGGTAGGATTTCTTTTTCTGTATTTGTAGTTTATCTATAAATCTGAAAATATTTGCAAATGAAAGTTTTAAGAAGTAACTAGAGCTACTATAAAAGAAAAGTGAAGGGTTTTAAGTAGTGGAATGCTGCAGTTTGCTCTGAACTTAAGAAAAATGTTGTTGCTATGGTATTAGAAATGCATTAGAAGAGACAACTAATGTGTATGCAGTGACCAATGGCTGGGACAGGTATGGTGGTAGTGGTGGCAAGAACTGTGGGCAGGTTCATGATAGTAGACATTGAAGTTGTAATTGACAAGGCTTGCTGATAGATTGTGAGAGGGACTGACAGAAACAGGAAGTCACAGCTGATTTAAGTTTCAAGCCAGAGTCATTGGATTGATTTATTGATAAGGCACAAGTTGAAGTAGCAGGTTGACAAATAATGACACTTTATTAATATTATAAGACGATTATTAAAGCAAATCTAAATAGACAATTTGCAATATTTTCATGAGTACTTATAATCAGTAGGTCTAGTGACAAATTTAGCTTGATGAATGCCATATTGACTATAAATAAATTAATTAAGTCATTTGGGTATTCTCACATTCATCCTGAGATTTTTTTAATTGAATGAATTTTTTAAAATAGGAAATTCTGAAGTTTATTAAAGAAAACAGCTAACAATATCAATAGATATCCTGAATTTGCTGTTAGGAATTTTTACACCCATATATAACTTAATTTTTTCAACAGATATTTGCGGAGTGGCTGCTTTGTACTAGGCACTTTTCTGACCAATGGGGGGAACAAAGCAGACCAAAATTTATGCCCTGATCAGGTTTAAATTCCAGTAGGGGTGAGCAAGACAATTTAAGAAAAATAAGTTAAATGAATGATATGTTGGTGAAATAGTTTAACAATACATAAAATGACTGTTAAGCCAAATGATACTGAGTACAAAATGATACTGAGAACAAAAATAAGGCAGAGAAGGAGGATTGGAAATATGAGGGAAGGAAGAGGTTGTGGTATGGAAGGAATTTTAGTATAAAATAAGACCCTTAGGAAAGAACTTGTTGACTAGGAATTGAGGGAAGAAGCCATGAGGATAACTGTTGAAAGAGCATTCCAGACAGAATAGTAAGTGGTGGATGTAGTGATGGATGGGCAGAGTAGTAAGAAGACAGTGAAATGTGTAAATAGGCAGATATAAGGGGATTTATATGCATCTCTGTGAGGACATTGCCTTTTATTCTGAGTGACATGAAAGGTTTTGAGAAGAATATTATATGGTTGGCCTGACTTAAAAGTAATACTCTAAACCAGGGGTGGGGAACCTTTTCTCTTCCAAAGCCCATTTGAATATTTATAACATTCTAGAGGCCCAGTACACGAAATTTGTGCACGGCTAAGGTCCCTAGGCCTGGCTGGCGATCAGGACCAATTGGGGCCTTCCTTCTGGCTGCCAGCCAGGGCCTCCCTTTCCCAGCTGCCGGCTGGGGCCTTCCTTCATTCCATGCCACTCCCTGGTGGTGGGTGCACGTCATAGTGAGCAACTGAATTCCCGGTCGAACTCCTGAAGGGACAATTTGCATATTAGGCTTTTATATAGAGAGATTTGAAGGCAATACACAATTATCAACTTAAAAATTAGCCTGCTATATTTTCTCAAACATTTAATTAACTCACCCCTAATGCCTTAACAGAACCAGACAAAATGATTTGGCAGGTGTTCCCCACCCCTGCTCTAGAACACAGGGGACCATGGGCTTAAGTGGAGAGGACAGTTAGTTGCTAGGCTATTCTAGTAATTCAGGTCAGAGACAGTATTATCCAAGCTAGGATGGTATTAATTGAGGGCAATGAGAAATGGTTGGATTTTGTGCATATTTTGAAGGTAGAGCTAATATGATTTGTTGATGGATTGAACATGTGGTGTAAAAGAACGCAAGGTTTCAAAGATGACCTTATAGTTGTCCTGAAGGACTAGAAAGATGGCATTACCATCTATTGGTATGGAGAAAATTACAGGAAGAGTAGGTCTCAATTTTGGGCATGGTTAGGGGGTCATTTTGGACCTCATAAGTTTTTTATGCTTATTAAACTTCCAAGTGGAGATGCCAATGGGTAGTAGACTGTAAGTAATCAGAAACCAAGTGAGAGGACCATATCTTAGAGTAATTAGCAGTAACATTTCAAGTGGTTTTGTTTTTTTAGTTATTGCCAAGAATTTAATATATAAGAATAAAGTCTTGTTAGGTTTAAATGCATTGAAGAGTGATTTTTTTCAACTCTTATGAAAATTTTGTTCAGAATAATTTTATTTCAATAAGGAATCTGGAAGATCAAACATAGCTTAAATACATTGATATTATTAAAAGATTAGAGACTTAAGCATGTAGTAAATTTAATAAAATGTTACTTTTTTATAGGAGAGTGATCACAGCAGGGGGCTTTTTTCTTAAAGCAAATTGTATGTCTTTATCAGCACATTTTTAATAGAACATGGAAAACTAAAATTAAGATCTCTTCTACTTCATAGTTTTAGGCACTGAAATAAGGAAATATATGAAGCCATGTGATGCTAACTTGGATTATCTTTGAAGCCTTTGATTGGAAATTTGTTACTCAACATTGTAAATGGTATAAGAACCAAATTTTGCATGTGAATGTGACCAGAGATAGTCTTCAAGCTTCTGTGTGCCCTCTGTTTTCCTATTGAATGCATGGAGGCAATAACACCAGATCTCATATATTTATTAGTTATTTGAAAATAAAAATTATTTGAAAACAAAAATATACCTATAAATGTTTTCAACTCGTCAATGAAAATACACTTAAAAAAACAAAACACCCAAACGTGCTATTTTTAAAATAATTATCTATATTTTTTGCCTGGCCAGTGTGGCTCAATGGTTGAGTGTCAACCCATAAACCAGGAGGTCACAGTTTGATTCCCGGTCAGGGCACATGCCCAGGTTGTGGACTCAATCCCAGAGGCAGCCAATCAATGATTCTCTCTCATCATTGATGCTTCTATCTCTCTCTCCCTCTCTCTTCCTTTCTCTGAAATCAATAAAACATATTTCAAATAATAATATTTATTATTTATTTTTAATTTATTGGGGTGACATTGGTTAATAATATTATTCAGATTTCAAGTGTACTATTCCTTGATATGTCATCAGCATATTTCATTGTGTGCCCACTATTCAAAGTCAAATCTTCTTCCGTCACCATGTATTTGATCCCCATGTACCCTATACTACTCCCCCATCCCCTTACATCTGGTAACCACCATATTATTGTCTATGAGTTTTTGTTTGTTTGTTTGTTATTCATGGTGGTCAAAACATGGAAACAACTGAAGTGTCCTTCGTTAGACAGTTAGATAATGAAGATGTGGTACATGTATACAATGAAATATAACTCGATCATAAGAAAAGATAAAATACTGCCATTTGTGACAACGTGGATGGATCTTGAGAATATAATGCTAAGTGAGATAAATCAGTCAAAAAAGGTTAAGAACCATATGATTTCACTTATATGTGGGATATTAAACTGAAAGCAACAAACAAACAACCAATAAATCTGTTAGTTTTTATCTTTATCAACCTCTCTTTACCAGGACAGATTATTATTATTTTCAAATAAAGAAATTTAGACATTTGATTAAGGGTTGGAGTGGAGGACAATATTTCAAATCCTCTTGAATAGGAATGATTTTAAAAGCACCTTTATATTAGTCTGGAAAGAAGAGGTAGAAGAAAAAGAGGTAACTCAAGAGAAATTACTTACCTAGAGATTGCTTGGCATTGAGCAAGTAATGGAGTTTCTTCTGAGGTTTTCAATTAGGATCCTTTAACTGATATTCACTTCATAGCTGTCAGAGTATTGTGGTTTCCCAATCATTAGCATAGGGAATTAGAAAGACAGGCAAACTGAAAAATGCCCTGATCTACCCACCACACTCTTTAACGAATGGTGGATCTGAGGTTCTCCTAGAATATCTCAATGCCAAGCAAAAGATTATACTACTATCAGTCCTGTTCATATACCTGAACTGTCTTGTCCTCTTACTTTGATCTTCTCTTCTTTGAACAGGTCTACTATAGCATGAAAAGTATGTAGTGGCAAAAAGAAAGGCTCTCAACCAAAGGAGAAACATAGAACACTAACTTTGGAGAATATCAGTATAGTAGTTTCATCCTCCAAAAAAACTCCCTTTGTGTTAACACAAGCTCCCACATAACACTTACTCTATGAACCAGAAGGGACTAATTCTCTTTTTAAAAATAACATTTTAATTGACATATAATCCTCATACCATACAATTCACCCATTTAAAATATAAAATTCAGTTGTTTTTATGCATTCACAATAGTTGTGCAACGATCACTACAATCAATTTTAAAACATTTTAATTATCCCCAATAGAAACTCCATAGCCATTAACAGAAACTCCCAATTTCACCTGAAACACTCCCCCCTCCCAAGCCCTATACAACTACCTATCTTCTTTCTGGTTCTATGGATGTGCCTATTCTGGACTTCATTGTAACTGGAATCATGCAACATGCTGTCTGTCCTTTGGGACTGGCTTCATTCACTTACTGTCAGGTTTTTAAGATTAATCCATAATGAAGCATGTATCAGTACTTATTTCAATTATTTGCCAACTAATAGTCCATTGTATACATATACTACATTTTGTTTAACTGTTCATCAGTTGCTGTTCATTTCAGTTGTTTCTAATTCAGGCTGAGTAATGCTGCTGTGAACATTTAGGACAAGTTTTTGTGTGGACATATGATGTCATTTCTCTTCGGCATACTCCTGGGAATGAAATTGCTGGGTCATATGATAACTATTTGTTTAGCCTTTTTAGTACTGCCACAACTGTTCCCCAAAGTGGCTGCATTATTTTATATTCCTAACACCTGTGTATTATGGTTCTGAATTTTCTATATTCTCACCAAAAATTATTCTTTCTCTTTTTGTGTGTGGTAGAATGCACGTAACATAAAAGTTACCATTTTAACCATTTTAAAATGTATAATTCAGTGGCATTAAGTACACTCTTACATTGTGCAATCATCACCATTATCTAGTCCCAGAACTTTCTCATTATTTTATTACAGATCTCATGGAGGTATGAGGTGATATCTCGTTTTGGTTTTTATTTTCATTTCCTTGATTTGTAGTCATTTTGATAATCTTTTCATGAGATTCTTGATCATTGGTATATCTTCCTTGTAGAAATGTGTATTCATACATTTTGCCCATTTTAAATTTGGGTTATTTGAATTATCATTTATTGAATTATAACAGTTAACATATTCATTCATAAGTTATCTATGAGTGTAATATGAAAATCTCAACCACCCTATGCTATCAGTTTAAATATAACTGTCAGTCATGCTGGGCTTACCCAATCTGCATATAGGACATCGTTTTGACATCAGAACATTTAGGTTGCGTGCCTATATGTTAAGGATAGCGTGGAAGAAGTTGCACAATAAGCAAACACTCACAACCTCCTCTTTGAGAACTTCCATCTCTGAAAAATACACATGAGGAAATGTGTTAAACAACAGAAGCAGTTGTGGTGTAATATTAATTTATAGGATATGAATTTCTTTTGTTATAAATGACTAGAGAGTACTTTGAAGAGGATATTTCTTAAAGTATGATCTTGAGGAAAGTGTTTGAATACAAGCTATTATTACACATTTGTTCACATGGATGTGCTTATTGTAAGATGCCCAATATTTGATATGTTGATATTTGGTTTAGAGTTTTTCAGAGCTAAATTGAACTTTCTGTTTCCACAGTTTAAATGGAATGTGTTTCAAGATGAGACTTACGATATGAAATGGAGAACTTGCCCCCTGTTCCAATGATTATTTATTTCTGTGTGCTTTCAGAAGAAGGAAATTATCTTGTTGGCATACCGTCATACTGAATTTATGCAACATGCTAAAAAAATTGTAACAAGTGGGCTGAGCCAAGCAAGAGAGTGAGACAGCTAAATTTATTTGCAAATGGGTAACTACAGATTTGTACCGTTATTACTAAGCTGAAAAGGAAATGATGGCAAAACCAAGATCTTGATTATGCTAACAATTTTCGGGTTCTCAGTCTATTTTTGAAAAAGTTGAGTCTCTTCCAAGAACTCAAGGAACTCCATCTTCCCACCATTCTAAGCAGATTTATCCCAGGCAATAGTAAATACACCTGGTGTGCAAACGAAAATATTCAACTTTTAAATCCAGTTTTGAAGGGTCTCCAAGACATTGATGGGAAACAGATGGTGTGCAGACCATTCTACAAAGCTGATGATTACTTTGGTGAAAGCAGCTGGTCTGCAGTGAAAAAGTTGTCATGGCAGAAAACCCCCCTTTTCCCTCAGTGCAACTGGGCTTCTTCAAGGAAGGCTTTTCCCAGGCGAGTGTCCTCTCTACATTGGGCATTTGCAAGTCTGTTGTACTTCAAGACGTTAAACCAGTTATGTTGAACCAAGTTGATTAAAAAAAAAAAAACAGCACAAATGAGCCAATGTTAATTTTTTTTTTTAATATCAGAATGGCTTAATTGCCTTTAAAATATTTTAACCTCTTAGCATGGCTTTCCTGTCCAGTAACAGAAATAAAAACTGAGATGATTCAGGGAAAAAATATGGCATTCTTCCAAAAGAGAAAGGGAACTTAAACACAATTCTTGAATTCAGAAAGATTGAAAAGGAGAATTATTTCTGCCAGCTTCAGTCATTTGACAGCTACAATTCTCCTTCTGCAACAATATGTCATCTTAAATCTCCTTCAACTTACTAATGAGAATCCTGAATTTAATTATTTGAGGTTTACAGAGTGTGTGTGTGTGTGTGTGTGTGTGTGTGTGTGAGAGAGAGAGAGAGAGAGAGAGAGAGAGAGAGAGAGAGAGAGAGAGAGAGAGAGAGAAAAAGGAGAGAGAGAGAGAGAGAACTTTCACTTTGTTTATGTGATAAGTTTAAATGTAATTAACTGTCATGCTTTTGCCTTTAAGTTGTTATGTTTTGCATTCCCACCACATTGGACTTTAATGACACTCAATGTTTTTTGCAAAAATGATCCTGGGGTTGTAAAATAATAGGCTTTATTGGAGATAGAAGGATATTTATCTGAACAAATACATAACTGTTTCTGTAAAGAATGGGTCTATTTTACTTTATCAGCAACTAAGGGAAAAGTTAATGGCTATGATGTATCTTTTCTGTTGTGTGTGAAACATGCGGTGTTCTGTGCTGTTGAGATTTATAGTGTGGAAGACAAAGCAGGTGCTATTCCAATCCTTCTTTTAACAGCAGATTGTAAACTCCGGCTTGAATTTATCTGACAAAAAGTAAGTAAAAATAATGTTATGGAAAGCCTAGAATTTCACACTTTTCCATACTTTCCTGTTTCTAGCTCAGGAATTTAGCCAGTGTGATTAATGACCATTGTTATTTGTCAGCTTTCCAAGTCCCTGCAGACATAATGAACTTGACTCTTCAGCCACGTAGAAGGAAGCAGGTTGTTAGAGCTGTATAGCACAACATATTCATAATTATGAGTTCTCTGCAGTTCGAAAGAGGAAAAATAATCTCCCTACATTACACAGATGTACCTTAAAACATTTCTAAATCCTCTCTTTTTCTCTTCCTCCCACCCTCCCTCTCCCTCTTTGTGGGTGCCTATGTGTGTGTGTATGCAGGCACATACACACACATAGGCACCTACACAGAGTTTATTGTCTATGTTTTATAATCCAGAATCAAAACGTAACTCTAAACAGCATGGAGAGATCTGGAGAGTATTATGCTAAGCGAAATAAGTCAGTCAGAGAAAGACAAGTATCACATGACCTCACTCATATGTGGAATCTAATGAAAAAAATAACATAAATAAATAAACTGATGAACAAAAATAGATCCAGAGACATAGATGCTTAGAACAGACATAGAAGCATAGAAGCATGGAGCAGAGGCGGGCGGGTGGGAAGAGATTAACCAATGAAATTGTATGCATATATGCATGACCCATGGACACAGAGAGTGTGGTAAAGGCCTAGGGCAGTGATGGCGAACCCTTTGAGCTCGGTGTGTCAGCATTTTGAAAAACCCTAACTTAACTCTGGTGCCATGTCACATATAGAAATTTTTTGATACTTGCAACCATAGTAAAACAAAGATTTATATTTTTGATATTTATTTTATATATTTAAATGACATTTAACAAAGAAAAATCAACCAAAAAAATGAGTTCGCATGTCACCTCTGACACGCGTGTCATAGGTTCACCATCACTGGCCTAGGGTGTGGGCGGGGGGGCAGGCTAGAAGGGGTCCATGGGGGACAAAGGAAGGCTTATATAATACTTTCAGCAATAAAGTTTTTAAAAAGCTAACTATTTACTCTTGCCTTATATTTTTCTTCATACAAAGCCATTCAATTAGGCCTACTGGTTCCTTTGTCAGAATATTATATAGATTTTTTTCCTCTCTTATATTCTCCCTAACAACTCAGTTGTATGTTACTTTATTCTCTGAGGTCTGAACGCCTCTTTCCATTGTAAGGTCATGCAACTTCTTTATTTTTTTATTTTTATTTTTTTTGTGGTTGAACATGGCTATTTTATTTTATCATTTTATTTTATTTACTATTATTTACTATTATAATTTGTTATCTCTTTAAAAATTATTTTTATTTTTCAATTACAGTTGACATTCAATGATATATTAATTTCATGTGTACAGCACTGTGACAATTATATTACTTACAAAGTAATCCTCACAATAAGTCTAGTACTCACCTGACACCATACACAGTTATTACAATATTATTGACTATATTCCTATTCTGTGCTTACATTCCTGTGACTCTTTTGTAACTGGAAATTTGCACTTCTTAATCCCTTCCCTTCCTTTTTCTTCCAGCCCCCAACCCTCCACCCATCTGGCAACCATCAGTTTGTTCTATGTATCTATGAGGTTTTTTTGTTTGTTTGTTCATTTTGTTCTTTAGATTCCATAAGTAAGTGACATCACATGGTATTTGCCTTTCTCTCTCTGACTTATTTCACTTAGTATAGCACCCTTTAGGTCTACCCACGTTGTCACAAACAATAAAATTTCATCCCTTATATAGCAGTTGCTATATAATATGCCATTGTATATCTGTACCATTTCTTCTTTATCCAATCATCTTTCAATTGGCAGTTGAGCTGCTTCCATATTTTGGCTATTGTAAATAATGCTTCAACGAATATAGGATGCATATATATTTTCAAATTAATATTTTGGATTTCTTTTGATAAATACTCAGAAGTGGAATTGCTGGGTCATAAGTAGTTCTATTTGTAATTTTTTGAGGAGCCTCCATACTGTTTTCCACAGTGGCTGCACCAATTTATAATCCCACCAACAGTGCACAAGAGTTCCCCTTTCATCACATCCTTGCCAACACTTAATTGAGAAACTTCTTTATTTAATCCCAGCAGTTTATGTTCTTACTAGTGACCCCATGGACGAAATCCGTGCACATTAAAAGGGAATTAATTAGAGGAAATATTTTAATATTGCTATTTGCCCTTTCTCTATAATAGAAGTGTCAGAGATGAAAGAAAATTACTAAAATGTACATGAAAATCTTCCTCATGTCAGAGTCTTGGGTGAGCCATGGGAATCAGAGTCAAGTCCCTGCCCACCCACATACGCCTTGAAATTGCAGAAGACCCAGGCCTGGCCGGCCCCACCCTCATTGGGCTAGATCCAGTCCTGGCTGGTCCCACCCCCATCAAGCCCCGCCTGGTGGGGGGGTGGCCTCAGGTCGCCTGGCCTAGCGCCAGGGTGGGGAGCACAGCATCAGGTCCCGTGGCCTGGGCCAGGGGGCGCAGCCTGAGATCCCCCTTCAAGCCCCACATGGTGGGGGGCATGGCCTCAGGTCCCCTGGCCTGGTGCCGGGGTGGAGGTTGTGGACTCAGGTCCTCTGGCCTGGTGCCGGTGTGGGGGGCATGGCCTGAGGTCCCCCGTCAAGCCCTGCTGGGTGAGGGGTGCAGCCTAAGGTCACCCAGACTAGTGCCGGGTAGGGGGGCGTGGCCTGAAGTCCCCTGTCAAGCCCCATCAGGCGGGGGGCGCAGCCTCAGGTCCCCTGCCCTGGCCCAGCACCACACACCCTCAGGTCCATGTTGATTGCTCATTAAGGCTCATTTCTGGAACTCAGCCTCTGCTCTGGGCACAGCCATCTTGTGTTATGGGATCCCTGCCTCTGCTGTGGGTGCAGCCATCTTGTTATGGTGTGATGGTCAACTTGCATATTCCCTCTTTATTAGATAGGATGTCATTTTTCTTTGGATCTCACATTCAGGCTTATAAATCTTTTCTCTTTTTGTTCTCTCTAATATGGAAATTTTGTCTTTCTCAAACTTAAAATTTATTTCCATCAAGCTTTACTTTTAAAAAATATGTGTTTATTGATTTCAGAGATGAAGGGAGAGGGAGAAAGAGATAGCAACATCAATGCTGAGAGAATCATTGATTGTCTGCCTCCTGCACACCACCCGCTACTGGTGATCAAGCCCGCAACTGGGGCATGTGCCCTGACAGAGAATCAAACCCTAACCTCCTGGTTCATTGGTCTATGCTCAATCACTGAGCCCCGCCAGCTGGGCAAGATGTACCTTTAAAAGCATCTTTCACAATCCTCCTCACACCAGCCTCACCTAGTAATCATATGCTTGTCCTTTTGTAGGGAGGAGGGTACATTCCTTCTAGATTGCTTACAAAATTTTTACCCTATAATACCAACCATATATTAGGCTCCTTAGTTAAATAAAATAAATGTTCTAGCTCATTTACTTCTTTCAAGGGATATTTACTCTGTTGTATATATAAGTGGCCTTCAATGTTTATCAAATATAATTCGAATCAGATCAGTTTGCAACTTGTAGAAGCGAAGAACCAGTAACTCTAAACTTGCAGGAATCACATAGCAGCCTCAGGTTCCTCCAGAGTACTTGTGGAAATGAGATTCCTTACAAGTAATTGTGAGTTTTGAGCCTGATGCTTATTATAAGATTTTAGAAGTTAGTCTGTTTGTTTTTACTGGTTCTGCAAACCTTGCATTGACCAAAGAAAGAACATTTCCTGAATCTTCCAATAATATGATCAAGAATTTGGGAATTTATTCTCCTTCCCACACCATTGTTTGTGCAGGATTCTGCTTAGCATCTTTCCCATTATGGAGTGTTCTTTTGACTAGTAAAAGGATTAGGTATCACCAAATGTAATGAGGCACAGTCTAGTGAAGCTAATAGGGATTTTTATTCATAACCCTTTTTTTTCATCTTGCAAATTGGGTTTTGAAAATATATTTTTATTGATTTCAGAGAGGAAGGGTGAGGGAAAAAGAGAAACATCAATGATGAGAGAATCATTGATTGGCTGCCTCCTGCATGCCCTTTACTGGGGATTGAGCCTGCAAACCAGGCATGTGCCTTTGACCAGAATAGAACCCAGGACCTTTCAGTCCACAGGCCTACACTCTACCCACTGAGCCAAACTTGCTAAAGCTTGCAAATTACAATTCTTTTTCTCTTGGTCACACCCTAGAAGCTCCATAGATACCTGGCGCACATATGACCCCATCTTTCTTCTTTTCCATTGCTTGGTGATTCTCTTCTACAAAATTTTGAACTCCTCGAACATAGATCTTATGTGCCTACAGTTATTTCTGTGCCTTACACACAGCAGCTATTTAATAACTGTTTGCTGAACAGAAGTGTGTCATTTTTGAAAACTAGTCAATATGATGGACTCTGTTGATTTCCTTTTATTCTACAAAAAAGATTTTCTATCCTAATTTTTCTCGCCAGTGTCATACCACTCAGACTGTAGCATGTTATTACATCAGGACAGAAAATGCATGTGAACACAGCTGCTCAGGTATTCACTCATTTAAGCTGTTCATATTTTTTCTTTGAACTAGTCTTAAAGACAGTGATTATATCTGTGTTATGGAGAGCAATTATCCTAGTTTATGGTAGTTCCCTTTTTATGAGTTTGTCTTCTTAGTAGACTGTGATTTTTTTTTTCCAAAATGGACACTATTTCCTAGTATTCCCATGACCTAGCATGATGTTCAATAAATTGTTGTTGCTCAATTCTTTTTTGTAGAGATTGATCCCCATGCTGTCTTTTCATGATCTTTCTATCGTCTTTTCAGAATGTCTTTACCTGTCGTAGGATCTGTGCATCGTAGTGCCATTGTCTCTTAACCTCTTGCACCCTTTTATAAACTCCACTTTTCTTTCCTCATTTCTCAAGTGAGACACACATTTATCTTTGTTTACTTTAGATGGCTTACTCCTTCAGAACAGTGTCACATAGGCCATAATGTGGATTGCATGCTCTGGAAAATCAAGCATAACATATGCAGGAATAATCCCATAAATCTTATTGTAATCTAAAAATATTTTTTGAAAATCCTTCTTTCAATAAGTTTTCAGTTATTTTTGCTTCCTAAGATGCCCTTACTTAACAAGGGAAGAAAAAGAATCTTTGAATAGGAGATATAGAAAGAGCCTCAGGGAGATTACTTGGCATATAACTAAGATTCATAGTAGGTAAGAAATTACTCCATTTTTTCACAAGTAGTAGTCAGTGGCAGAGTGACTATATATTCAAGATATTGTGGCATAATTATACGGCCAAGTATTAGTCATAGTGAGTCATGTCTTCGTTCATATTGAATTTGTATTTAATTATGTGAATTGTGATCGAAAAAAATGGTGGTGTTCGAACAGCTTAAATGAGTGAATACATTCTGGTGCATACATATCTTTTTCACACTTACATATGACTTGGGGTGGTGAATATACACTTGTACACTTGAAACCTATATACTTTTGTTAACCAATGTCACCCTAATAAATTTCTTAAAAAATAAAAAAAATAAAAAAGCATGAACTTAATGGACTTGAATTTTTTCAAAAACTGCCTGCGAAAATAAGCTTACATAATGTATTTTAAAAGATTTTTAAAAGTTCACCTAAAAGACGGAAACATTTTGTGAATTGATGGAAAATGAGTAAATTCATTCAAAGTGACATTAATTGCAAATCCTTCCAGTATCATCAGTTATTAAAACAATGCATTTGACAGTATTCTTCATATTACCAAACTGAAACAATTTCAATGTGCATTGATAATAAAATGAATCAATGGAGTACTGCTCAACACAGGAGCTGCCCCCTGGTGGTCAGTACACTCCCACAGGGGGAGTGCCACACAGTCACTAGCTGGGCTCATGCCTGGTGAGTGCAGCAACAGTGGAGTGGGCCTAAGCTAGTAGGTGGACATCCCATGAGGGGTCCTGGACTGTGAGAGGTGCAGGCCAGGCTGAAGACATGGATAAAGTTTAAAATGTAATCCAAACAACTTTGACTCAAAGGAGTACATATTGTATGATTTCATATATAGAGAGTACAAATCAATGTGGTTAGAAATCATGATAGTGATTATTACTGGGAACAGGGAATGGATAGTGATTGGGAGGGGCATGATTTACTAAATAGTTTGGGCTTAATTTACTTAGAAAATCAGATATCGTGAGGGACTTGAATCAAGGGAGAAACATCAAGGCGGTAAGTGGCCAAAGGCAAAAAGAACTTTCAAGAAGAATTTAACAAGGGAAAAGTTGCATGGTTGTAGTGATCAGAACAAGTCTGAGACATTGAGACAATAAAATTGGTGGAATTGTATTTTGATAGAATATGGATGAAAGGGGGCATGGAAGCCACTGAGGGTAATTTCTGAGGTTTTATTTTCTAGGATTTGGAACATGGTATGTCACAAACATAATGGGGAAATGTTTTTAAAGGGACCTGGGTTCTTCTCAAATTTTACTCAAAATGTTTATATTAATTCTAATATAGATTGAAACTATAGTGATTTTATTTAATTCTACAGCCTCAGTACATTTCATTTTGTTCACTTAATTGAAAATGAAAATATACTTGACAGTAAGCTAATTTAGATCATAGGTCTCATCATACCTATTAATTTGGGAAATAGGAAAAAGAAAACTGTGCTCTGAAAGAAGTCCCTATGTCACATATGTAAGGTATAATCTATAATAATAAAAGTATAATATGCTAATTAGACCAGATGTCCTTCAAGACGACCTTCCGGATGAAGCTGGGGCTGCAAGGGGAGCCTGGGTCCCGCGTGCCTGCTGGCAGCTGGAAGGAAGCCGGGTCCCAGGTGCCTGCTGGCAGCCAGAGAGAAGCCCAGGTCCCAGGTGCCTGCTGGTGGCCAGAGGGAAGCCTGGGTCCTGGGTGCCAGAGGGAAGCTGGTGCTGGCACCTTGGGGAAGGAAGGCTAAATCTTGGACAAATTTCGTACATTGGAGCTCTATTTGGTTTAATAAATGCACATGATTAATGCATATTACCATGCTTGAAAATGAAGATGCATGTGTTCCTTATTTTAAGAGGGTTTTAAATTGATATCAGATCTTAGAAATAAAAGATTTTATAGAACTGCTAGAGGCCTGGTGCACGAAAATTCATGCACTCGGGGGAGGAGGGTCCCTCTGCCCAGCCTGCGCCCTCTCACAGTTTGAGACCCATTGGGGGATGTCCGACTGATGCTTAGGCCCACTCCCTGAGGGATTGGGCCTAAGATGGCAATCAGATATCCCTCTGGCTCCCGGGGAGCCCTCAGGGGATGTCCAACTAATGGCTTAGTACTGCTGTGGAGGCAGGAGAGGCTCCCGCCACCACCGTTGCACTGGCCAGCCATGAGCTGACTTCTGACTGAAAGGCGCTCCACCTATGGGAGTGCACTGACCACCAGGGGACAGCTCCTGCATTGAGAGTCTGCCCCCTGGTGGTCAGTGCGTGTCATAGCTACCAGTCATTCTGCATTTAGGGTCAATTTGCATATTACCCTTTTATTATATAGGATTAGTTTTACGTGTGCATACGAATAAAGTAGAAAGAGAAAAAAATGTGCTTTAGGATATTCTTCAAATGCTAAAAATTACTCCGAGAAGGTACAGGACTTGACATGTAAAATACACTGCTATCTTACAATGAATTTATCTGTAAAAAAAAAACAAACCCTAATTTTCTTATGCAGTGAACCCATAAAGAATGTGATTCAAATCTTACCAAAGTGAGCATTAATAGAAATTAAATTATCTTGAGTATTTGATAGAAACACTGGAAAGGCCTTATAGAGGGATTAAATAATCCATGAAGCATTACTAACAAAAACACCTTCAATTTTAGTTAAGATCTTTGACAAAATTCTTATAAATCTCATAAGATATATACCAAATCTTAAGAGAAAATTCCTAGGCAACTTCTGTTCTGGCTAGTTCTTGTGGTATGACAGGTACAGAGTCTTGTTGAAACAGTGAAACAAATCATGTTGTCTAATGCATTCCAGTTGACATGTTGAACTTGTTTAAGGACATAGCAACTAGAGCTATAAAAGAGTATTGAACTGTGAATTAATATTATCCATCTGAAATCAATTGAGTTTTTGATCTATTCCCATTAAAATGGAGAAAACCAACTTAAAAATTATGACTAGCATGCTGTTGTAAAGTTTGGTACATTAAACAACATTAGAACTAATTATACAAAAAGGAAGCCTTGACTCACATGATCTATTTAATAATGTATTGTTGGCATTCTACATGGCCTTTTTATAAACAATGCAGTAACATTTCCCACAAGTTTGCCAATTATTAGGAGTGTTGTAAAACAAATATGATAAAATGTCAAAGTTATAATGTGTGAAAGTGTATCTATCTCTCACACATTATGTATAAAAATCATTCCTTTAAGTGAAGCTAAATGCATACTGTATACATTATTAAAGAATACATGAGATTGGAATATAGATGTTTTTTTCTCACACTTAAAATTTCACCAAACCTAGTGCTGTCAAGGATGAGTATATTTTCCGTAAAGGCCTTATAAAATAAGTATTTTGTGTCATGTTTTATCAGTTCTTTTAAAAAGAGTAAACTTCGCATGTTGAGAATTCCATAAATGCAATTTCAGAAAGCAATTCTATAACTCTTGAGTTTTCATTATAGATATGGAGTAGTAAAATCGACAGTCATTCTTGTAGCAGCAAGGAAGATGTTTGAACATTATTCTAGTAGCTACTGCTTTTAAAATGAAATGCTTAGGGGAATAAAAATGGTCCACATTTTTTTCCCATTGGGTCTGTCCATTTTTATGAATAAAGACGTATGGGTCTGTCCATTTTTATGAATAAATATCTATCTGAATTAAAATGTTTAAAATATGCAACTAAATTAAATGTGGGAAAATAAAAATGAACGACCAAAAACATTATTTAGTATGTTTCTTAAGTATCATACTTTCCATTCTGGTTCTAAATGTAAGGCGGGAGTGTGTGGGTGGGAAGAGATCAACCAAAGACCATATTACCATTTTATATAGATAGATAGATAGATAGATAGATAGATAGATAGATAGATAGATAGATATAGATATAGATATATAGAGATATATATATATCCCGTGGACACAGACAATAGGGTGGTGAAATTCTGTCGTGGGGTTCAGGGATTGGCTAGAAGGGGGTCAATGGGGGGAAAAGTGGGACACATATAATACTTTCAACAGTAAAGATTTAAAAATATAAGATAAATAAAATATACATACTCACAAGGTAAAAACATAAAAATTAACATTCAGTCATGTGTCCTGACATTAGCCTTTTAGAAAATCTAATTTACTAAAATGAAGTCTTGTAAACGGACTGTCATTTAACACATGAATTTATAACAATATACTCTTAAATAAAGCTTACTCATAAACATGTATGTATTAAAAAGAGATGAGAGTCATGTTTCAGCTGTAAACTCACAGGGGATATCTTGAATATTTTCAGAGTGTCCCAGGTCCATTTCCACCATTCCTCAATATGCTATGTACCCAAGGAGGAGGCCCTATAGAGAGTGCACTGGGGGCTCCCTGTCCTCTCTTTCAGCTGGGTATAGCCAGTAAGAAGCAACAGAAGATGAGTGAGGGGACTGAGTGTGGGATAATTTGGTTTTCTGGCTCCTTTTCTACCAAGTGGTTTTTGCAATGTATTGGTGATCATACTAAACATCACATCTCCGTGCCTGGTCACCATCGCTCAGTGGTTGACCGTCGACCTATGAACCAGGCAGTCATGGTTTGATTCCTGGTCAAGGCACATGCCTGGGTAATGGGTTTAATCTTCAGTGGAGGGGCATGCAGGAGGCAGCCAATCAATGATTCTCTCTCATCATTGATGTTTCTATCTCTTTCCCTCTCCCTTTCTCTCTGAAAGCAATAAAAATATAATTTAAAAAATATCACACCTCCTGTCAGGAAGCCCTCTCAACCCAACTCTCTCTCTCATCTAGCTCTGGGTTTTAATATCTGTTCTATCCCTTTTCCTTGTCTTAACAACATTTGTCTATTGTTTTGTGTATTAAACTCTTCTCAAGTATCCCAGTGTAATTATGCCGTTTGCTTCCTGGAAACAAGAGTGTACCTGAGATGTACTTTTTTCTAATTGGCTTTGAAAATCTTAGTGACAGTTGGGGGCTCAATTTTGAATACATTGAACGTTTGAATTTTGCTGTGGCTGTTGGAGAGAAGGTATAAGTTTTTTTCTGCTACCAGTAACACTAAATGAAAGTTATCAGAGTTATGTTCTCTTTACATGTGAAAAATTATAGACAAAGACTTCAGACTGTTTAGCAGTTTTTAATGAGGAGTATGAGGTTGATGTTTAATGTTTTTTTTTACATGAAGAAATATTCTATATAATAAAAGGGTAATATACAAATAGAGCGAATGTCAGAACAACCGAACAAACAATCTAAGCGTAATATGCTAATGATGTGCTAAGGCTGCTCAACTGCTCACTATGATGTGCACTGACCGCCAGGGGGCAGACAGTCAACTGGTCAACCAGTTGCTATGATGTGCACTGACCACCAGGGGACAGATATTCTGACCAGTAGGTTAGCTTTCAGCTGGGGTCCGGCTGATCAGGACTGACTGAGATGGGCTGGACATGCCCTGGAGCCCTCCATCGGTCCCTCCCCTGCCCGATCGTGCACTGGTGGGGTTCCTCAGCCTGGCCTGTACCCTCTCGCAATCTGTGACCCCGTGGGGGATGTCAGAGAGCCGGTTTCAGCCTTATCCTGCAGGCCACTCCCCTTGGGAGGGTGCCAGATGCAGAGTTCCTGATCGGGAATGATTGGGCACAAGCCCGCAGCAGGCACAGTGGGGCCAGGATGAGCAGGAGTGGCAGGTAGGAGCTGCAGGTGGCATTGGACTTCAGGTTTCAGCCTGATCCCTGAAGGCCACCCAGAGGGACCCCACCCATGCACAAATTCATGCCCTGGGCCTCTAGTTAGTAAAAGTTCATAAGATAAAAGAAGTTTAAAAGTTAAAAAGAAAAACTAATGTTATAGTTAAGTGTCTATTAAAATACATTTTTGCAGATAAGATTTCTGGCTATGGTAGCGTATGGAGTTCAGCAAACTCTTCTCTATGAAAAATACCAATAATTCTAGACAACAGTGGTGAAAATAATCAGTTCAGCACTTTTGAAATTGACCATAGACACGCAATAATCTGAGGGATAGTTCATAGCTCTGTAGAATAAAATTGTAACTATTCAACACTGTGTAGATGATGGGAGGGAGTGCTACATTGTGATTGTGAGAGGAAACCCTGGGCTCAGACTGCCAGGTTCAAAGCCTGGCTCTGTCATTTCGTTTTGTGATCAACTTCTTTATCTCTTCTGTTTCCTCATCTATAAGATGGATTGCTGTAGTTATTTTTATGATGTAATACATATTATCCACTTGGAATAGAGACAGGCACATTGTAAGCACTCAATAAATAGTTGTTCTTATTTATGTAGTTTTCTTCATCATAATCTGTTACTGTGAGAGGAAAGACAAAATTCACTTTTATAATTATTTAGAATAGTGAACCTATGTTCCCATTCCTATAAAATGGACCTCACCATATGCACTGCACAGAGAAGGGATGCTTCTGTCCCAATAAATGTACATACACCCCATGTGCTCTCTGATTAAATGTCTATATAGACCATTGGAACAACTGCTGATGGGGATGTACAGCCATGTAAGATAGTACAGCCATGTTAAAAAGAAATCAGCTTGCTGGTTTGTTAAAAAGTTAATAACACACCTGCCTTATGACCCAGCCATTTTATTCCTTGGTGTTTACCCATGAGGAATGAAAGCATATATCCATGCACAGTTGTACACATGAGTATAACAGCTTTATTTGCAATAGCTAAAATTGGAAACAAGCCAAATATTTATTAACAGGTGAATTGATTTTTAAAAAATGTTGATTTATCTAAACAATGGAAAACAACCCAGTGACAAAAAGGAATGAATTATTGATTTTTTAACAACTTGGGTGAATCACAAAATGATCATGCTGAGGGAAAGAAGCCAAACAAAAAGTACACATTGTATAATTCCATTTAGATGGAATTCTAGAAAATGCAAACTAATCTATAGAGAAAGACAACAGATCAGTGCCAACTTAGAGACAGTAGAGTTGGGGTGTAAAGAGAGAGATTACAGAGGGGCTAGAGGAACTTTTGGGCATGATAGATATATTCTTTCTTTTTATTGTAGTGATGGCTTCCTGGGTACACACATACACTAAAACTTATCAAATTCTACCAATTACATATGTATGCCATTTATATTTACATGTCAATTATAACTCAACAAAGCTATTTTAAAAAAAATACATGCCTTCCATAAACTAGATTAATGTAGAAAGCTAACATTTTCTTGTGTTGTTTGATTGCTTGCATTTAATTTTTAATTCAATAGGAATTTCCTCACTAAAAACAAAATGTCATATTAGATTTCTACAATCTGTAAAACATTATTTATGCCCCATAGTAAGTTATAAAGTAGAGGAAGTGATATTTCATATGATGATATCTTAGTTTGGTGTGTTATGTCGGTTTTGTACAGATTTTAGCAAGCTTAATGCAGGGAAATAATTTCTTTATGTGTGTATACCTATACCACCACATGTACATTTATACTGTACTTCTGTGGAGAGTAGAATACTTTATGAAAGCATTCTCTAAAAGTGATTAAAGTACCCTTGGTTTTATATATAGTTATCCAGTCATAAAATTCCAATTTATGTATGCAATGACAGGGAGAGTTAATTCATTCAAATAGAGGCATATGCATACAATTATTGTAAGGAACCATTTCTTGTTTTATTTACCAATGTTCAGAGAAAATTAGTTAATAATCTAAGCAATCTTTGGTATGATGTTTTAACAGAATTGTAAATATTATATGTTTTATTCTCTCAAACATTAACTTGCCAGGAATGTAATACTTTATCATTATGCTGACTCATCTATGTAAAATAAACTACATTTATTCCATAGTGAAAATTACTTTGAAATTTCTAATGCTTAGATATTTAAATGCCATGATTATGCTATAATGAATATTTAAATTAAATCTTTGGAGTCAGACATAGTTGCTGCTAATGCCAATCAAATCTAGGATGACCAAAGAAACCTTGCTTTCATGAATAACTATTCTTTCTTCCCATGAGTTTTCTGAACATTCTAAGAACTCATGCGGGAATAGGGAAAACACTGTTTGAATGACATTTCATCTAAAAAAATGGAGCAACCACAGAAGCAGATGTAGTATATTAGAGTCTGCTTGACCTATACGAGGTTTTATGTGTTCTGAACTCTAAATAAAATGCTTTATTTCATTCTAAACTCTAGCTAACAATGTCAGATTGGTGTCTGAATTTCTAAAGTCTATATTAGTCTCAGGAATTACATATTGGTAGTTCAATATGAATTCTAAAAAAATTAATGGTTGCTATTATTTCAACTTTATATGGTAATGTTCTTTTACAAATAATGTTCCAAAGTGTCAGAGATTAGCATGACATTGGAACTTTGACACTGAGAAATTCTTTTCTGATCATATCACTTCATTTTAAAACATTTTCTAAATATCACAGTTAATTGTATAAAATTCTATTTAAAATTTGAACTGTATTATAGAAGAATTTTAAAGATATTAGATGCCACATGGTTCAGTTGAAAGTTGTAGTATTAGAAGAAAATGTCTTAACAGGATAATTAAAGACAAGGACTAAGAAAAATTTTATATTATATTTAAATCTCTACTGATACCAAAGGACTTGTAATCTATTTGGGGAATATTCCCGAGGTTTCAAAATAGAGCCATATCCAGTATATCTGTAAGGCCTCTCAAATCCGTCTCCCAAAGAAAGGACAAGAGGTATTATCTTCAGAAAGAAGTTCATCTTGGAAACTAGAGCCAGATGTATCAAAAGCCTAATGCTTTTCAGGGGCAAATTTTCTCCATTGTAACTTAGAAAAAAAAATCAAAACAGACAAAAGCATAGTTATTACTGTCTAAAGAAGTCCATGTAAAAACAATAGGACATTCTGTGGTTCCTACTTTTACTATTCCTAAACTTTACACATCACTAATTAAAATTTAATATTTACCAAACACCTATCTAGTTAATGTGCCAAGCCAAAAACATACAAATATGTTTAGTATAATTTTGCGGTTCCCAAGCATGTTACTATATAGTGGTCATTAGACATGTACTACTAATAGTAATACACAGTAAATTGTGATAAGTGCTATTTTTTAGTACTATTTTTGATTTTAATACATATTTACAGCCAAGATCTGCTGGGAATATCAAAAATGCTCTGCTCAGCCAGAAGCCAGGCTGATGGCTGCCAGTACAGTGGTGGTGGTGGGAGCCTCTCCTGCCTCCTCAGCAGCGCTAAGGATGTCCGACTGCAGTTTAGGCCTGCTCCCTGCTGGCAAGTGGACATCGCCTGAGGGCTGTCGGGCTGCCAGAGGGATGTCTGATTGCTGTCTTAGGCTCAATACCCCAGGGAGCGGGCCTAAGCCAGCAGGTGGTCATCCCCTGAGGGGTCCCAGACTGCGAGAAGGCGGCACAGTCCGGGCTGAGGGACCCCCCCCCGCCCCCCCATCCCCCCCCCCCAGTGCACAAATTTTTGTGCACCGGGCTTCTAGTTTAATATAACTGTAGAAGTTTATTGGAAGCATATGCAAACTCCATCTGGGCAGAGGTATTCCCAAAGGGGTCTCCTGGGAAGGGGCATCTCCAAAGGGAAAATCTGTTCTCCAAGCTACAGAGAATGTGGAAATAGAGATGACTATGTGGTCATGTCAACTTGAAGAACTCAGTTTTGTGAGAACAAAAAGCAGGCAGGTAACTATAAAATAATGTGATAAATGCATTCACATGCATCTTCAAGAATATTCTGCAAGCATTCCGGAGGAACATATAATCCTAGGGTATCAGGAAAAGGTTCTTGAGTAATCAAAGACTGAGTCTTAAAGGCCAAATTATCATTGTTCAGGTGAGAACATTCTTCAATGAAGGGGACTGAGTAAAGGTAAAGAGGGAAAGAGCAACATTATACTTGCAGGAAACTTAGTAATGTGGTGTTGGCAGAGCTTAAAGCATGAAGCATTGTATGTCAAGAGAGACTCAAGAGCACTAGGTAGGGGCCAGATCATGCAGTGAATTTTATGCTATATTAAAGAAATTGTATTTCACCTGTGGTAATTGTTAATCATTTAAAAAATTTAAAGCAGGGAAGTGATCTGGTCAGATTTATGCTTTTCAGTGGTTCTCAACCTTCCTAATGCCGCGACCCTTTAATACAGTTCCTCATGTTGTGGTGACCACCAATTTCATTGTTACAAATTGAAAATAAGTAAAGCATAGGGATTAATCACAAAAACAGTATGTAGTTATATATGTGTTTTCCGATGGTCTTAGGTGACCCCTGTGAAAGGGTCACGACCCACAGGTTGAGAACCGCTGCTTTAGATAAATCTACTGGCTATATGTCACAGAGATGTGTTAGGACATTGTAACAGTCCAGAGAAGCAGTGATGGAGAAGAAACTTTGACTCTAGAAATGATTATGTTAAAACAGGACAGTCAGACACAAGAGACCACATATTTGCCCAAAATTCATAGTAGATTAGTCTTTGCGAGGTGCTTAGGATAGAGGGGAATGGGGAGTAACTTTTTTTTCTGAAAACATTTTTTTTTAATTTCTTTATTGATTAAGGTATTATATATGTGACCTCACTCCCCATAATCCCCCCACCCCACTCATGCTCTCATCCCCCTGTTGTCTGTGTCCATTGGTTGGGCTTATATGCATGCATACAAGTTCTTTGGTTGATCTCTTCCCCTTATCCCCACCCTCCCCTACCTTCCCTCTGCGGTTTGACAGTCTGATTGATGCTTCTCTGTCTCTGGATCTGTCCCTGTTCATCAATCTATGTTGTTCACTATAGGCCATTTGCAACAGCATGGATGGAACTGCAGAGCATTATGCTAAGTGAAATAAGCCAGTCAGAGAAAGATAAATATCACATGATTTCACTCATTTGTAGAATATAGGGAGTGACTTCTAATATGTACAGGTAATGAAAATGTTCTAGAATTTGATAGTATATTTGTAAAAAACCAATGAATTGCATACTTCAAAATAGTGAATTTCATGGTGTGTGGTTTATATTTCCCAAAGGATCTCATTAATTAAAAACAAAACAAAACAACAAAGGGCTTATAAATGAATGAAAAATGGAAGGAGATGGAAATACCTGAAACTCCCAAGTTCTTTACTTTGGTGACTGAGTAGATGATTATGTTACTAACATGATGGAAGATAATGAAAAGAAGACATTATGGGGTGGACATAGGGGTGAAATTGGCGGTGAGATATTTATTTCAGTTTTAGAGAGTTTGAGGTCTGTGTAAAATCAGTTTATACTAGAACTGATATCTGTCTTACTCGATAGATGTAAATTTGTTAGCACCTATCTTAGATTTTCAATGGCTCCCCCAACTTTTCTTCCTCCACACATTCCAGAAGTACAACAAAATCTTAATAGTGGCATTCTTCTTTGCATGTCTCTGGCTCTCATTCCAGATGTGGGGTAGATGAGAATCTACCATATAGAGGATTATAGTTTTAAAAGGCCAGCCTACTAGAGATGGTAACATGTTCCATAGGGAATGCCTTTCTATGCTTCCTATGTCCTCCATTGGAAATTATTGGTATCAGTGATGGCTAAAACCATGATGCTAGATGTGATCAAGTAGAGTTTTATGTCAAATGAAGAGATCATTTAAGGGATAAAAGAAGGAAGAACAGCACTAAAATGCTCAAATAAAGAGAAACTATAAGAAAGATTCTTGGTAAATCATACTTTTAAAATCACTGTGTAGTGAATGAATAAATAAGTGAATGAGTGTGATTTCAAGGAAACCAAATGAAAGGACTTTAGGGAAGATAGAATTATCAGGTAATTCAAAGTCAAGTGATACATTCAGTGAGGTAAATTTTGAAATGTTTCCTTTGGATTTTATAATTAAGAGGGCTTAGGTGATTTTAGTGAGTTGAATTTCAGGGATGACTAGTAAAATAGAAGGTGGGGAAGGAAGAAGGCAATGGGTGTGTACTATTCTCTTAAGAAATGTGGATGCTAAAGGAGCGGGACCCACAACATAGGAGTTTGTATAAAATCAGTATTAATCTGTGCCTATGTTTCTGATATCTACCTTTCTTTCTTTCTTTCTTTCTTTCTTTCTTCCTTCCTTCCTTCCTTCCTTCCTTCCTTCCTTCCTTCCTTCCTTCCTTCCTTCCTTCCTTCCTTCCTTCCTTCCTTCCTTCCTTCCTTTTGTTCTTTCTTTCTTTCAAATTTATTGGGCCATATGGGTTTGTAAAATAGTGTAGCTATCAAGTGTACAACATCACCTGTATATTGCATTGTGTTAACCACCCAAAGTCAAATCATCTTCTGTCCCAATATATTTGAACCCCTTTGCCCTTTACTACCCTTCAACCCTTGTTCCCTCTGGTAACCACCATACTCTTGTCTTTGTCTATGAGTTTTTGTTTGTTTGTTTGTTGCTGTCAGTTTTATATGCCACACATCAGTGAAATCATATGGTTATTTGTGTAATTTAGAGGTAGTTATGATGTCATCACTTCAAAATGTAATTATTCTCCCTATTTTATTTAACCATGAAAAATCACATATCAATTTTTTGATAGAATTTGCTGTTAAAAGCTGGGACTTTAGTGGTGTCATTTCTGTAAGAGACTTGTCACAAGTTGATGACATTTTCATTAGTAATTTTACAGCTTTGTTATTCATCTAATTTATTATTCTTGTTAAATCTCTGCTCTAAATCATAGAAACGAAAGTTCCACAGGTATTTGTTTTAACACCTATAGATACTTACATTTGAAACCATTTCAGTATGCATTATTTATGCACACATTTTTATCAGCATTTCTGTTAAAAAGAGGTACCTCTTACTTTCCTACTTTGTGCTTTCATCTCACTTCATTCTTTCCAGGACCTTTCCTTTTTTTCTTTTTAAAAATTTATAATCCATTTTACTCAGTATCTTCCTTGACTGTGACTAAAAGCAGAGGATTGACTTTCTGCTTTGTGTAACAATAGCAACACATTTTATCTGAACTTTTTATATTCCCAGTTTCCCGTTTCTTCCCTTCAAGATAGAGAATCTCAGAATTATGTGTACAAGTGTTGCTCCTATTTTTTTCAGTATGTATTCACTCATTAACTCATTGATCGCAAGTATTCATTAAACTATATTTTTGTTTTGTTCTTCTGTTTTTTTTTCTTCCTTTTTTTAAAATAGATTTTTATTGATTTCAGAGAGGAAGGGAGAGGGAGAGAGGTAGAAACATCAATGATGAAAGTGAACCATTGATCAGTTGCTTCCTGCACGCCCACTACTGGGGATTGAGCCTGCAATCTGAACATGTGTCCTTGACTGGAATTGAACCTGGAACCCTTTAGTCCACAGGCTGGTGCTCTATCCACTGAGCAAAACTGGCTAGGGCTTTTATTTCTTATTGTTTAAAGTATTGCATATGTCTCCTTTTTCACTGATTGACCCCACCCAACCCCGCTCCCCAGGATGAGCCCCCACTGCCCCAGTGTCTGTGTCCATTGGTTATCCTAATATGCATGCATATTGATCTCTAACCCCCTCCCCTGCCTTCTCTCTGAGGTTGGATGATCTGTTCAGTGTTTCTTTGTCTATGGATCTATTTTTGTTCATCAGTTTATGTTGTTCATTATATCCCACACTAGAGGCTCAGTGCATGAATTCAGGCATGGGTGAGGTCCAGCTTGCCCCCCCCGCAATGGGGGCCAATCAGGGTTGGGCTGTCGGGGGGGGGAAGGGCCAGAGGTTGGTAGGCCGGCACTGCCCCCAATTGGGGTGAGGGGGCCGATCGGGGCACCAATCAGGCTGGTTGGACGCCGCAGTGTGCATTATAACAACTGGTCGTTCCAGTCGTTTCATCGTTCCTGTCGCTTGGCTTTTATATATATATAGATATGAGTGAGATCATGTGATATTTATCTTTCTACAACTGGCTTATTTCACTTAGCATAATCCTCTGCTTTTGAAATACAGTAATCTCTTTATTATCCATCTAGTGCAGCCGTGGGCAAACTACGGCCCGCGGACTGGATCCGGCCTGTTTGAAATGAATAAAACTAAAAAAAAAAAAAAAAAAAAAGACCGTACCCTTTTATGTAATGATGTTTACTTTGAATTTATATTAGTTCACACAAACACTCCATCCATGCTTTTGTTCCGGCCCTCCGGTCCAGTTTAAGAACCCATTGTGGCCCTCGAGTCAAAAAGTTTGCCCACCCCTGATCTAGTGGCATTTGATAGATCTCCATTATCCTTGAAATTCAGGGGGGAAAAAAGTAGAGATGGTTCATCACCCCATTCTTCATATAGTGGACTGGTTTTTAGAATTTATTAGCTGTTGATCTCCTGATCCTTCCTTCCTTCCTTCCTTCCTTCCTTCCTTCCTTCCTTCCTTCCTTCCTTCCTTCCTTCCTTCCTTCCTCCCTCCCTCCCTCCCTCCCTCCCTCCCTCCCTTCCTCCCTTCCTCCCTCCCTCCCTCCCTCCCTCCCTCCCTCCCTCCCTCCCTTCCTCCCTTCCTCCCTTCCTCCCTTCCTCCCTTCCTTCCTTCCTTCCTTCCTTCCTTCCTTCCTTCCTTCCTTCCTTCCTTCCTTCCTTCTCTTTTCTGTTTGTTGTTGTTGTTTTTGTTGTTGTTATTAATCCTCACCCAAGGATATTTTTCCATTCATTTTTAGGGTGAGTGAAGAGAAGAGGAAAACCAGAGAAACATCAATGTGAGAGAAACACATTGATTTGTTGCCTCCTGCACAACCGGGGCCCAGGCCAGGGAAACCCTGTAACCGAGGTACTTGCTCTTTACCAAAATCAAACCTGAGACCCATTTGGTCTGCAGGCCAATGATCTAGCCACTGAGCCAAACCGACTAGGGCACCTGCTTCTTTATTTGCATCCGATGTGCACATGCACCAGCTCACTCAATGGTTCTCTTCATTCTTCCTCTCTTCTTTTGTCTATGTATACAAAGCTATAACTGGTATTTACCCTCTCCACTTTTCTCCCTGTTCAGTCACCTTCAGTCTCCAGGCACTTCTCACCACCTCTGTGTCACCAGTTTTGCAATGTATAGCCACCTTTTGCCCTCTTCTGAACCCTGTATATTTTCTCTTATTTTTGCCTGAATATTTTGACTAATCATTCCTACTGAAACTTTAATCTTTATATACCTAAAACTATTTTATAGGTAAGTAGATTTTTTGCTTGCTAGAGAGAATGCTTCAACACAAGTTATAACGTACACCAGAAAAAATATTACTTCAAATACAGAATTTAATTGATTAGGTCATAGAGAAACAGAATAAAAAGTGGACATTGAGAAAATAAAGATTTTTCAGAAATTCTCATTTTTAGTTTCAAATATTTCTTAAATTGTCTTAAAATGCAGCCTAACCGGTTTGGCTCAGTGGATAGAGTGTCGGCCTGCGGACTGAAAGGTCCCAGGTTTGATTCTGGCCAAAAGCATGTACCTTGGTTGCGGGCACATCCACAGTAGGAGGTGTGCAGGAGGCAGCTGATTGATGTTCCTCTCTCATCGATGTTTCTAACTCTCTATCCCTCTCCTTTCCTCTCTGTGAAAAATCAATAAAATATATTTTTTAAAAAGTGCAAATATACCATATGATATTAAAAGTTTGGAGATCAACCAAAGGACTTGAATGCATATTTGTATAACCCATGGACACAGATACTAGGGTGGTGAAGGCCTGGGGAAGGGGTGGGCAGGCTAGAAGAGGTCAATGGGGGGGGGAAGGGACATCTGTAATTCATTCAATAATAAAGATTTTTTAAAGTTTATCATTGCTTATTTTGAGTTATCAGTCCTAATCTTCTTTTGAAACTAAAAACCAAAATAAAAAGATCCTCTTTAAGTGACAGCTTCTGCTTAAAGCTACCATTATTCTTTCTCACCTAGCACCCCAAACTCCTCATTTGATTACTTGATTCCTTATTGAGCAATAATTTAATGCAACACACATACTGAGACAAATATTACAAAAGAGACTTATCTTTAACTATCACAAATCTTTAGGCTTTATAGGAATATTAAACAAGTATTGATTTTAATGTATAACATTGCCATCATTCTTCTGATTTAGAAAGCAGATGCAATCTCCAGCAAACCACTCACTTCAGCCCACACTTGTTAGCATAATCAATTTATCACGCTCATTTTATAAACTTGTAAGAGAACCCCTCAGAAGGGTTTTACTAAAAATTACCGCTGATGTAAGCTTTTCACATCATGCCAAAGGAAGGGCATTTGACACCACCAAGAAATAAACTCTACTGCAACCTCTTTAATCATTTGTCAGGATGTATTATGTCCTTGTCAATATCAAGGGGAAAACACTGTCATTAATCTGCAAGTTAGAAAATAAGTAACCACATCAATGTTCAGGTGACTGGCTGTTAATGGAAATTCATCTATATTGCATCTTGCTCCCTTTTTAATTTTCTCTAATTGTTCCCTTTTTATAAAATGTGTAACTACATGTAATGTTTGGAAAAATATATAATGCATTATTACAAGGTTGTCTATTGTGAAATTTGCTGGTGTGCTTAGCAAGACAGGCATTGACAATCCAGTAGTTAAGCTGAGCCAGCATAGATTAGTCTAAATGAGAACAGACCAGCTATAAATTTAACAAAGTGTTCATTTTCTAAAGTGATTGCTTTATGCATGTGCAAATATGAAATAACATAACATTCAACTCATTTTTTTTCAAGAAAAATAAAAACTTGGATCTTGAAAGGCTTTCCTTATGAACCTTTAAACAGTTATTTTAATTTTAGATGCTGTCACTGATGTGTTATGCAAAAGAGCAATATTACTTACATTGGATGTGAAATGGAATTGCATTTATAGCATCTTTTATTTGACTTAAATTGCCACTTATGTCTTGGCACCTCCTATGGAGAATCTATGACTTATCTATATTAATTAGGTGAATATTTAAATTTAAGCTGGAAAGAAAAGTAGTTTTTGTCTATCAGATTATGTTACAAAATCTAGTAGCATTACATTTCTTCTTTATAGGATTTTTGTTAAAACTAATACATAAGTAATACACCCTGTTTACCTAGCACTTCAGTGACAACTATCCTCAGAGAATTAGCAAATCAGAAGATAAACCATGAAAATAGTTATATTCCAGGAGATACAAAGACTGATTGTCCAAATAGTAATAAATCAAGACTACACAGCTAATAAGTCATAGAGCATGGATTTCAACCCGAGTGTGTCTAACTTTGAAATCTCAGCTATTATGCAGGGTTGCACTGCCTCTCTGAGTGTTTTCTCAAGGAACATCTTAGATTTTACTTTGGAAGATAGCAAGGTGTGTTCACCTAAGCATTAAAACACCTTAATTATGGATGAGAGTTCTACTTTTCTGAAATCACTTATTTAATTTATAGAGATGTGATAGGCATTTATTTTATACAGAATATGATAGGTTGAATTGCAATAAATTGAAGTCTATGTAATTGTTGAATTAACAGCACAGATTGTAGACACCGACTGACTGCCTTAGTTGAAATTATGACTCTGACGCTTTCTAGATATGTGACCATAGGAAAATTACTTAACTGCTCTGGGCCTCAGTTTAATGATCTGTAAAATAGGTACAATTATATTGGATTATTATGACTATTAGATGTGGTAGAATTATAAAATAATTGAAATAAGGCCTGCAATTTCATAACTGCTTAGTAAGTAGCACCCATCTCTTTCCATTTTAAGAAATGTGTCCAGCTCATATATTTCTTAAAGCAAATGGGAGTAAATATCCCATTTAGCTCCATAATGTCCTTCACTTAAGAAACTACTTTCCATTCCCTATCCATCCCTACCATTCTGGCCTTGATTCATTCGCTCTTTCTTGGGGGTATATCAACAACCAAAACAAAGATCTTTGCTACCCTGTAGGCCACATTCTATAGATGGCCCTTTAAGTTATATCATCATTTTGCATCATTATCTTGACCATTTTGTCACTTGCTACCTCCATTCTAGCTACACCTTTGTCCTTTTTTTTCTATATTCAATGATAGCACCTCCACCTTTTTCAAAATTCAGCTGAAATATTACCTGCTATGAGAAATCTTCTTGGATACAGACCCCTTCCTTCAATCCTCATCCCATTTAGATATAGATTTATCTTCTTAACCAGGCCATAACATTCTTCAACCACATATCATAGCCACAACATATTCCATTATAGCGGATGAATTGTTTGTCTTCACTGCTAGACTGTGAGCACCTAGGGCAACAACCTTAACTTACTTTATGGTGTGTGTTGCCAGAACAGGACGCTAATAATTTCCGAAAGACTGAATTGAAAGAATAGTGACTCACATTAGAAATACTGGGCAATTACAAGTAGCACCATCATGTATCACCCTTAAAATTAGGCCACATTAGAGTAAATAAATACTAAAATTAAAATTAAAATTTTGTGTGTGCTTTGATAATAAAAAATTCACTTCTACATTAGTTTTCACCACATATGGTGCCTAGGAATAAAGGTAAACATGAGATGATACTGATTCCACTTTCCAAGTAGCATTGTTGATATATTATTCTAAGTCTCCTTACAAGATCCTTATTTTATGTGAACTTTCCAAAGTCCTTGTGAAATGGGCATGGCAAATTACTCATTCCGATCTTACATGCAGAAATGTTGAGACCTAATAAGTAACCAGAGCAAAGCACTTGCTCTCATAAACATTATGTCTGTTGAAGTTATTTTTTCAGTATCTCTTTTAGTTTATTGAGATATTTTGTCCATTATCACATTCAAATTTTACTCCAATTGAAGTGAGATAGAATAAATAAAAGAAACATTCTGTTTGTTTTGAATATTTATTTCCAGATCAAAATAATTTATTCTTCTCTGATAACTTCTTTCTTTCTCCCACACCTGCTACACCAGGTTGTAGGATCTTCATAATGTTTTATCCTCTCTCATCTTTTTGGTTAAAAAAATGCTCTAATGTATTTATAGCTGTAATGCTTTAACTTTAAATTAAGTATATTGAATCAAGCGATAGTATGACTACTGAAATAATTTGATTATCAGATGATAAGATAATTTTTTTTCTGTATCAACTTTTGAAAACCATTAATCTCCAGCAAGACTTGTTTTCCAATGCTTACATGAAATTATATTGCAATTTTATTCATGTAATTCTATTTATTATAGGTTACAAATTTCATCCAATACATTTTATTTTTCAGAGTACTTTGATCATATATGAATATATGATTGTATTCAAGACTTATTTTGGTGAAATAATGGTATAATGGTTATGTTTAAAATGGCCTCTGTAGATTTTTAGATATATAAGTAGAAATAGTTTTTGGATCACAGATGTGTATAGGTATTTATTTCAAAATAATATGGGATAGGGTGAATGGGAATGGAGGGGAAACAATTGTCTATACATTATTTTTTAAAGCTGTGTAATAGGTACATGCACCTTTATTTTATTCCTTTCTCTATTTTTGTATATGCATGACTTTTCCATAATGAAGGATTAAGATACTTTTTATTTTTGACTACAATTTTTTTTGCAAGAACTCAGCAAAAAGGTCAGATATAAATTGATATTTTGAATTTTCAATTTCAAAACTCCTACTAGGGGAGTTGAATAGAAATGTTGCATGTGGTAGTTTGGTGATAAAGAGCTTTGAAAAAGAGACCAAATTGAGTGCAGTGATAATTCCATTAAGACCTTGAAATGCTATTTGAAGAGCAAAAATGTGATTCCCAAGTGTTCACAAGAAGGGCAAAGTTTGTGTGAATACCAAAGACAAGTTGAATATTATAACAAAGTATTGATGAAGTTGAAAGGGACACTCTAGTGTTTCTGGGTGACAGTGTTTTAAATTCTTTTTCCATTGCATAGTCATAATTTTTTCTCTTTTTATCCACTTGCATAACTTTTTTTGCTAAGTGCTAGCTTTTCAAATGATTTGTTTAAAGTTGGTAATTATTTTACTTTGGTTTTGTATTAATAATGCTTTCTCATATTGTTTTTTTTGAGCTCATATAATATTTACTTATACTTTTTAATCTTCTGATTATAAACAGTTTACTTTTAATGAGGATAATAACACATTCTTCATGAAACAGGAAAACACTATAAAGCTTATGAAGGTAAAGCAGAGATATACTTTCTTATTTTTATGTCAGTGCCCCTTGGATGTAAGAATAAATTACTTGTTTTCCCTTTATAATTTTACTAACCATTTCAGAGAAGTGGTTCAGCACAATAATTGCCAGTTCTACTCCAAATCAAGAAAAAATTTAAGCATCCTTAAAAGCAACCATAATAAGCCTATGGCAATGTGTGTCTTTGGAAGATACTTTTCTTTTTTGTGGGGTATTGTGTTTACTTAATGATGTAAAGAATGAGTGGAAGAGAGGGCAAGCACATCTTCTCTCAGGAAGATGGAGACGAGTGGCCACTGTGGATCAGTTAGTTGTTGTTGTGTGTTTGTTTGTTTGTTTTGTTTTTGTAAAAATGAACATTTTATTGGCCTTAGGATTTTTATCAAACCATTTACATGGCTGTCCTAATATACAGTGGGGTCTTTTGAGGTTTCCTCAAAAGTACAGAGATCTTTCTTTAAAAAAAAATTATTGATTTTGGAGAGGAAGGGAAAGGGATACAGAGATGGAAACATCAATGATGAGAGAGAATCACCTATTAGCTGCTCCCTGCATGGCCCCTAATGGGGATTGAGCCCACAATCCAAGCATGTGTCCTTGACCAGAATCGAACCCAGGACCTTTAAGTCTGCAGGCAGATGTTCTGTCCACTGAGTCAAACCGGCTAGGGCTCAAGTTTGTTCTTAAATATTTGAACTACTGATATTAATTCCAAAATTGCCAACACTCCATAATGGAAATTGTAATCTTTATTATAATATACCTATCATATTTTAATGATAGGTTTTTGTGTTAGCAATTCAAAATGCAGCGCCTTGGTTCTGCCTTTGATTGCTTTCTGTAGAATTAATGTTAGCTGCCAGGCCAAATTTCTTACCCAGATTCAGGGATTCTTGTTACCTATTCAATATAGCATCAATGTCCCCAAGTTGGCATCAAATCTCTTATTAGCTACAAGAAGACTTGAGACAGAAGCTGTTAACACTTTATCTTCGGTATTTAAGTGCCTGTGAAAGAGGATCACAATTTAGTCAGAAGAAATACTCTTGTCCAGTTACATTTGAAAAAAATCATATTTAACTAAAGATCTGATGCTATTTTCCTTTCCTGTTTTTCCACAGTGTTCACAGCATAAGAATGATTACCAACTTTTTATACTCTTTCTACTTGTAAAATTAAAAAGGAACCTACAGTCTGGCCAGTGTCACTCAGTGGTTGAGTGACAACCCATGAATCAAGAGGATTCCAGGTCAGGGCACATCCCCGGGTTGCTGGCTCGATCCCCAGTAGCGGGGCCGGGGGGTGCTGGAGGCAACCCATTGCTGATGTTTCTCTCTCATAGATGTTTCTCTCTCTCTTTCCCTCTCCCTCTAAAATCAATAAAAACATTTAAAAAATAAAAAAGGAACCTGCAGAAATTAAGAAAGGGAAAACCACCATTTTTTTGAGATAACTGATAACTGAAAATATTTAAGAATCTGTAGCCAATAATTTATTTTGCAAATGAGTGATTTGAATCCATTTACAGCTATCAATACAGATAGAAAGCAAAATCTTAAAATTGCCTTGTGTTTAAAGATGAATTATTTAAAATATTTTGGTTACTTCTAGGTATTCTTAAATCTCTTAATTATTGCTAGGAAACATTGTCAGGTTTGGAACGTCTTTCTAAATAAAGTCTAGCATAGTAAACTTTGGAGTTCATATAGGTAGAAACATAGTAATTACTTTTTTTAAAATCTTTGAGTAAGCATTGGTAACTAATTATTATCTTTTTTCTTACTTGCAAAAAAGTTAATACTCTTAGCTACTTGCCAACATTTGATTCAAGAGAAATATCTGTATGTCAGCGGACTAAACTACCATAGAATGTCAACTTCCTATGAGATATTAGTAAGTATTCCTTGGTAAACAGTTCTATGGATAAACAATTTTTGGAGAAACTGGTATCAATATAGGTAAATTTATTAAATTCCTGCTGGACTTCTCAGAACCTTTTTTAATGTACATTCAGATGCCCAAGAGATATTCATAGCATCCAGCATATCCTACAAGCATTTGAACACATAAGCCTTTTTGTGCATAATATCTATTGGTATCTGTTGAGAAACTTGTATTATCCTATATAATAAAACCCTAATATGCAAATAGACCAAACAGCAGAATGACCAGTCACTATGATGCGCACTGACCACTAGGGGGCAGACGCTCAATGCAGGAGCTGCTCTCTGGTGGTCAGTGCACTCCCACAGGGGGAGCACTGCTCAGCCAGAAACTGGGCTCACGGCAGTGCTAAGGACACCCTGAAGGATGTCCAACTGCCGGCCGGCTTAGGCCCGCTCTGAGGGGTCCCAGTCTGTGACAGGGTGATGGCTGGGTTGACGGATGCCCCCCAGTGTACCGGGCCTCTAGTATGAAATATAATTTGGAAACTGCTACAACAAGACCTTATAGAATATGCTATGACAAATCTGTGCATCTCATGATAATAACCATTGCTATTAATTCATTAATATTTATTGAGGATACTCCCCTGAAGGTGCCTTGAAGGCTCTGTAACTAGAATTCTGTTCTACTTCAGCTTTATACAATGACTTAGATTCAATGCTTCATGTATGGACACATAAAAATAAGAACAGGTAAAGCTATTTTATGCCATCTAAAAGAGGTTGTTTTATGTTCGATTATTTAATTAAAAAGGCAGTTCATTGGTCTTACTTACTTACTCACCATTGTACATGTAGTTAATAAGTAATATCTGAATTTATTTCAATGTCTTTCATATTAACATGTTTTGATTATTACTGCTTTCAAAATTTGATATGGGAAAGGTGAGTCCCTAAACAGCACAGAAGTTTTTCTCCTATTGATTAACTTGTTTATAACTTCTTATGAGTTCCTTTTATGTGAATTTCACTGTAATGGAAATATAATCAGGTAAAATAAATTTATAAAATATCACCTTCTCTATTTTCTTTTTTAAAAAAATATATTTTATTGATTTTTTACAGAGAAAGGGAGAGGGATAGAGAGTTAGAAACATCAATGAGACAGAAACATCAATCAACTGCCTCCCACACACTCCCCACTGGGGATGTGCCCACAACCAAGGTACATGCCCTTGCCCGGAATTGAACCTGGGACCCTTGAGTCCGCAGGCCGACGCTCTATCCACTGAGCCAAAACCGGTTATGGCATCTTCTCTATTTTCATAATCAGTTTACCTTTGAATGAAATCATGATTTCTATAATCTGCAAAGTAGTTACCATGTCTTTGAATTATGTTTTATATGTGTTCAAAATTAAGGATAATATTCACTTTATAATAAGTAGTATGGCACATCATCTACAAGTAAGAGGAGTGTACAAATTAAGATTGGTTAACCTTGAGAATTGTGGGATAAAAGGCATAGTACTTCTAAGACAGGATTATGCATCAACCGACAGGAAGAACTAGAAATGATAGCTCTGTCTTATTGGGACATAACATGAGCTCAAGTGACCCTTGTTCTCATTGTTCATCTATCTCCAATACTTTTCCATTCAAAAGACATGATGGGATCAGTTTTCTATGTTTCAATTTGTAACACCTCTGATAAACAAGGTTTCAGCCTGGCCAGCAAGGCTCAGTGGTGGAGGTTCGACCTATGAACTAGGAGGTCATGGTTAGATTCCAGTCAGTGCACATGCCCGGATTGTGGGCTCCATCCCCAGTGTGGGGTGTGCAGGAGGCAGGGGATCGATGATTCTCTCTCATCATTAATGTTTCTATATCTCTTCCTCTCCCTTCCTCTCTGAAATCAATAAAAATATATTTAAAGAAAAAACAAAACAAGTTTTTAAATCAAGGTATCTTAGAAAGGCAATTGGCATTCTAATGCCAATTGTCTTCCCTTTGGCTTATGCCCAGGTCCAGTCAGTGAAGGACAGCCCCTGGGATAGCTCTGTCTGTTCGTATTGAACAAGATCCAGGCAGAGCTGCTCTGCGCAAAGATTTTCACATGGTGCCTTTTTTCTCAGAGGGGCAGTGTTTCAGATACTTGGAGACTTCATGGCCTGTCAAGTACACACATGTCAGAGATTCTTCTGACAGTTTATGGAAAGTAACATTTTAATCTAGAACTCTATGTTTCTGGGCAGTATGACACAAGTGTAGATTAAAACCTTTTTGTTTTTAGTTGTAGGTTTTTGTAATTTGCTAGGTCAGTCTCATAAATAGGCCATTGGTGCCAGTGAGTAGGGGTGGATAGAATTTGAAAATATCTTCTTAAAGCTTTTCCAAGAGAGGTGTTGACTTATCTGATATAATTGAGACCAATGGTTCTTAGGCTAAAGCAGGAAATCATAAAATAGATTGTACATGTGAAATATACACCTTGCTTAATAAAATGTACAAATACATTTGTTACTTATTTTTATGGAGGGCCAAGACCTTTTCCTAAAATATTTCAAGTTGATGTTCTAAGTCAGTGATGGCGAACCTATGACACGCAAAATCATTTTTTTGGTTGATTTTTCTTTGTTAAATGGCATTTAAATATATAAAATAAATATAAAAAATATAACTCTTTGTTTACTATGGTTGCAAGTATCAAAAAATTTCTATATGTGACACGGCACCAGAGTTAAGTTAGGGTTTTTCAAAATGCTGATACGCCAAGCTCAAAAGGTTCGCCATCACTGTTCTAAGTCTTTTCCCCCAAAAAACCTCTATTCTTAATGCATCATTTACAGCTTCCAATTTTAGGGTTGTTGTTTTGTTTTTTTAATGGAGTAAAACATAAATGTGCTACTCTCTTAGGAATATTATCTTGCAATCACAGTTCTGGGAGTTATCCAAAGGAACTTAAATCAGAATCTTGAAGGGATACCTCCACTCTCATGTTAATTGAGCATTAATCACACTAGCCAAGACATGAAAACAATTTAAATGCCTATAAACAGATGAATGGATAAAGAAATTGTGATACATACATATCATGGAATATTATTCAACCTTAAAAATGCAGGAAATCCTGCCACTTGTGACAACATGGATGAGCATAGATGACATTATACTCAGTGAAATAAGCCAGTCATAGAAAGAAAAATATTTTATGATCTCACTTATATGTAGTGACTTACTTCAATTCAGTCTTTTCAAACTTTCAACTTAAGTTTTATAAAAACAACCTGTTCACTCATATTTTCTCCGTTTGCAGGATTTATAATTGTATAGTTACATTATATAGTAAACTAGTAAAGTTCTGGAACAAACACAACAAACTGTTATTTAGTAGATAAGTCTCTGGTTAGGGAAGCATGCAAAATTTTAAGGTATTGGAGATGTCCTTTAATCTGTCAAGTTTATTGCCAAAACAAGCTACTACTCTCAAAACCTCCTTATAATTCATGGTAAGTCCTTCTAGTTTCATAGTTCCCTGTCCTCTGTTCTATTTTCTACTTAACTGCTTCATTGAGAACCAACACATTAAATCACTCAGTACCATCTGTTGGATATTGCATCTTCTTGAATGAATGGAGTTCTTCTTCCTATAAAAATAGAATCCATAGGTATATTTAGCTCCCTGGTGTGCCCTATTTATTAAAGACAAGGATCATTTCCTGATTTTCCATGAATTTACAAGCCTGGCATGGTCCAAGCAAGACCAAGGAAGAAACAAAAAACTCACTTCAGTGTTGTATCTGTACTTCACCCACCTTTCTGCTTTAGCTTTAGTTGTCCTCCAAGGTTCTTTGTTGTCCCCCTGAACCCAAAGGAGTGTTCTTGCTTGAACCATCTGCTTCTAATAGGATCTCTTGGGGTGGGGGCAAGAGGAATAGGTTAAAGGTAGGTGCTGATTCAGTATGTTGATATGGGGCCTGAGACTGTGCATTTGAGCTTCCTGGTGATACTGTTGCTGATCCTGGGATCACACTCTGTAACCAGGGTTTAAGCAATAGAAATCCACAAGTTTTCAACAGCTCTGTCTTCTTGGCATTCAGAATTCAGGACTGCATTGTCTAATATGTGTTTTCTATTTATAACTGTTAGAATTTATCTGCTATCATCCAATAACTAATTCCCTAAAGAAGGAAAATTAAAAAACAAACAAACCTGTAAACCCTTTTATCACTTTAAATGGAGAGATGAAGTGTGAGATATATTTACACTGGACCATTAATGGTGTCAGGCCTTTGCCTGTGAACAACAGGAACTGGGTCAGCTCTTTGTGATCAAGATCAGACAAGCTAATCTCCAAACAGAGCAAACCACCTGCGAACAGTCTCCCTACCAGGCTCAGATCACTAAATGCCAGGGACTCGTTTCAGTGTTATCTGCTAAGTATAGAAGTTATAAATGATTGGTTAGTATGAATGTACAAACATGATAGACCTAATGGGGATGTTTTGCTTTTCTTATAATATATTATCTTTCTGGTGCAGCATTTCTAATGTGATAGGAATTTTCCCTCTTAAAGTGAATTCTAACTCAGAGTATATGAATCCATCTTACAGTTAACTGTGGTTCCACTGTTCCTCAAAGATAATACATTTTTTAATAATTGTTGTCCCTGTGTTTGTCTTTATGCAGCCCAGTGACTGACTGCACCCTTGAGTACAGAGGGGAAAAAAAAACCTCTTTTTTTCACTTATAAAAAGCATATAATGCAATGAAAGTTGTATTTCTCATGAGAAATATCCACTGGGGAGAATTTATTCTCATCTTCATTGCTTCTATCTGCTGTTTTTCATTTGCAGGTATATTTCAACTTTATAAATATTTTCTGGGCTCTACTTATACTGGGCAGTGTGTGTACCCACAGATAGCACCTTAAAGACTCTCAAAAGACACCCTGCCCCTAAGGGGCTTAGAGTCTAGTTTGTCTCAGTTTACATAAGCAAGTGAGCAGAAAATTATCCAGTTAAAAGATAATAATGTATAGTTTGAATTTACTTTCTAGATTCATTGTCACTTTTGTCTTCATTAACATTTCTGGAAAAAAAGAAGGATTAAATAGTATAGATTAGACAGTAAGAGAGAGTGTGCTGAAGGATAAGATAAACTACACTGGGGTAGAGGTGATAGAAATTCTAATTAACCCTACATAGTGTATCAGTTCTTCATTTCTTCCACAAACATATATTGAGCATATACTAGGTATAACCCTGAAGTTCATAGTTTTATGATAATGGTATGTTTCTGGTACAGTTCAGGAATATTGTCTCAAGCAGTTCACTGAAACACCGACATTTTGTTTTTAGTTTTATGTTTCATCTGTAGGCTGTCATAAGACAATAAGCTGCCCTAACTGGTTTGGCTCAGTGGATAGAGTGTCGGCCTGCGGACTGAAGGGTCCCAGGTTCGATTCTGATCAAGGGCATGTACCTTGGTTGCAGGCACATCCCCAGTAGAGAATGTGCAGGAGGCAGCTGATCAGTGTTTCTCTCTCATCGATGTTTCTAACTCTCTATCCCTTTCCCTTCCTCTCTGTAAAAATCAATAAAAAATATATTTTTTAAAAAAGACAATAAGCTGAAACAACTGATATTTGGTTTTCCTTCGATTCAATAATATCTAAGAAGTGGACAAAAGGGAAATGGGAAAAACTATTATCTGGAACTTAAAATTACTTTTTGGAACAGTGTCAGAAGTAGAATCAAACTTGTAGTTTCTCTCGTTGAACAGAAGATACATGCCCCTCTTTGACCCTCCAAAAGATAGCAATTTTCATTTTGACATTTAACCAGTAATAGCCAGGGCTTGTACATAACCTAGACCCACATGCCCATTTCTGCCACAAGAAGAAAACATATATTTTGATGTTTCAGCTCGTTCTCACCCCATAAAAGCCCACCATAGGGAACTCAGTGTCTCAAAGATTCCTTCCATTTTTTCCTCTGGGAAGACAACTACTAGTTGTGCACACAAACGTTTTAACTATTACTAGGCTCTGTTCTCTAATCCCCATTGCAACTTCCATTGTAAGAGTGACTCAAAGGAGCATTGAAAACATTTCCCACTGACTCTGAAGCTAAACATAAATGTGTTCAATGACTTTGTAATTTTGAGGAATATTTCTAAACTGTCTTTTCCCAGATTCTCATTTATAACATGGGAATAGACCTATTTCAGGATTTAATGAGCTCATGTATATAGTAAAGTGCCTAGTAAAGTGACTGGTACTAATTTTAAGCCCTTATTATGTTTGTAATGATGATATCATTGCTTTTATTTATAGAAAAAAATTACTGAACTGGGGAACAACAGATTAGACATGCTTTATCTTTTCCCTTTCTAGATTTGTATATATTACAGAAGACACTAAAAATTAATATTTTCTGCAGGTTATCTTACTGTTGGTGTAAGAAATTCAATCAATTTGGGGAAAATCATAATTACTTGAACTTTCTATGAATACTTGGGGAAATGATATGTTTTAATTGGAGTTTGTGTTCCAAGCAAAATGAAAAAAAAAAAATTCTCTTAGGAGTCATTTAATTAAAAGCTAACAATTGCCTTAGGATATACTTCCTACTGGGTGGAAGTAGGCAAATTGATAAAAATATTCTTATGGGTATCAGGCACCTGTTCTTCACCCTAAAGCAGTTTAGTGAGAGGCATGGTATTAAAAAGAGAGGTGGTGACCAAGTTCTTTCACAACTCTTGTTCTAGGAAAGCAGAGCTGTTGGTAACAATGTGTAAAATACCCTTGTTTGTGGCCACCAAGGCACCTTATATTGACTTCAGATCTTTCATCCCTGTGTTCTTTTTCTCTATGAGATCAATTTACTTTGCCTTATTCTGAAAATCCATTTTCCATATTTTATTTTCAAACTGCATTCTTTTTCCTGTTCAAAGTGATATCTCTCTTTCTCTCACCCCTCTCCTTCTCCATATCCAAGGGTGTACCCAGACATGCTTTAGTTCAGGTCCTTACACCTAGCAAATGATGTCTTGAAAGGCCAACACATCATGTTCTACTTAGTTCTTTTCCTAATCCATGGTGCGAGTTTTCATCTGCTTAATAAAGGGTTTAAAGCCCTGACCAGAAGTCATCCCAGGAGACGCTGAAGTTCACCACTACTTAAGAAAACTTTCTTCTTTCCATGACATCTCTTCATTTGGGCATGAATCAAAGATTCACCCCAAGTGTTCTCCTTTACTTAATGAAAACATGACTGGGCCAGAACACCAGTGGCCTTCATTAGCCTGGCTAATCTATGAATCTGAACCCTCCTGAAATTCATTAAAGAAAAAATAGCTTATTAAAAATGACTATTAAGATAACCACTGGAATCGTAAAACTTAGTCTTTCAAAGTGTTAGTCTTTGGGCTTAATAGGGCTTTTAATTATTTAATTTTAGGCTTGTGTGTTTTATGTTTTGTGTGGGGTGTGTGTGTGTGTGACAGGGTTAGTGGAGGAAACAAACCCAAATGTCTTGTAAGCTGTCAAGCTGGATGCTCATCTCAGGGGAGCTCAGAGGGTATCATGATTAAAGTGTTATCTTTCTCGAGCTTGGAATATGTCTTCTGACAGCTCCTGAGTTATGGCAGTGCAACACTAAGACAGTTGCAAAAGTTGTATTAGACAAAGCATTTTTATTAAAATAACAGCCAGATGGAACTTTGAAAGAACTTTCTTTCTATTTTAAGGACTCAGAAGTTCTCTGACAGAAACCATTTAAAATATATTAATGATAAGTTTTCCTTTTTCAAGTTAAAAACCAGAAATAACTCATTGCTTTCTTTTAACTCTCAGGATTAATATGTAGCCAATAACAGGGCATCTTTCAGTCAAACAATGGTGCATGCAAATTAATAACATTATTTTGTATTTGCAGAACTTATTTCTTCACAGTGATGGAAAATGCTTCTCAACATTGTCTTATTAATCTTCATAATGAATGTGAGGGCATTAGGCAGGCAGTGTTTGGGATTATTCACATGTAACAGATTTTTTTTTTAATGGGACAATGGAAACAAATAAGTCCAGAAACGATAATATAGTGGAAGTTTAGCAGTGGCAGTGAACTAATATCAACAGAAAACCTCTTACTCTCTATTGTTTTTCATAATGATTAGCAAGGGCATTTATTATTTTCTCTCAAGACTGACAAGATCGCCTATACCATATACCGTATTTGACACATGGTGGTTTTCCAATTTGTAGCACACTGTGTGCGAGGATTTGTATATGTGATGAATAAAACACTTAGGTATTTGATAGATTGGGATTATTTTGCCCTCTTGAGGCAGCTCAGTAGAAGAGGCAACTCAATAGAAGAGGCACAAACTATTATTCAATGTTAAGAAATGAAAGATGGCAGATAAAACTTGGGTAGGGGAACTTAAATGGTTTAGGGCACCTCATTTAGCTACCCCTCTCACGTGAACCACATTGCAATTGGACAGGCCATACTCAACGCCTTTGAGCTAGCCATATACAGTGGACATCAATAAAAACAGAATCTAAAGCTTTAACTTCGATACTTCAACTGCTACGGTCTCTGGGCCTTCCACCCAGTTCAAAATTCACTATAATTTTTAGTTCACTGTAAATTCTTAAAATACAGTAACTGAATAGGTGAATGAAACAGTAATGCAAACTAATATAAGTTGTTTTATTAGTAGAATGTGTGATTGCCAAGAAAATTATTGTTCATTAAATTTATCTTCCTTTTACATGCACATATTCAGATAAAAACCCATTTTAAAACTATAGGCCAGCTGAATTTTCCTTTTTTTTAAGTTTGGCTTTCAGTATGCCCCTTATTACATACAAATCTATCATGTTCCTAAAATCCAATTACTCCTCTGGTCATTTTAAACTTTTATTCCCAAGTGGCATGTCATTTGATTTACTGTCCTATCTTTGAAGTAATGTAGTTGTGTAACAAGGATCGAACAAGGGTAGTGAGACCAGCATGTGCTTACTAAGTGCTCATAATATGACAAACCCAGCACTTTGTTTCTTCATTTTGCCAACAAGAGTCCAGTAAATCACCCCATGTTATAGATGACAAAACCAACTCTTTAAGAAGCCAAGTAGCCCTGCTGGTGTTGCTCAGTGGTTGAGCATCGACCCATGAACCAGGAGGTCAAGGTTTGATTCCTGTTCAGGGCATGTGCCCAGGTTGTGGGCTCGATCCCCAGTGTGGGGTGCGCAGGTGGCAGACGGTAAATGATTCTCTCTCATCATTGATGTTTCCATCTTTCTCTCCTTTACTTTCTATCTGAAATCAATAAAAAATAAGCCAATTAACTCACCAAGATCACATAGCCACAGAACTGAGATTTGAATTTGTGCACTATGATGGCAGAGAGTCGGGTCAGCTAGCTACCCTGTCCTGACCCCCAGTTCCAGTGCTAGTGATTGGCCTCAGCCTTGTTCAGCCCTGTCACATACAGAAGTTGGTGTCATCAGATCCTCTGTTTCAGCACCACCTTTGGAGGATGACAATTGCAGCATCATTGATTTTGATTGTCATAAAGTGGAGGGTGCTTGCTGATGGCAGAGGGAAGACCCACATTCATTCACAGTGTAAAGAGGCTTGAATGGGTAAAGTGATCAAAGCCATCATCCTGTCTTGCTATTGATGCCACTTAGAGATAAGGTAGGAAAGTACCTATAACTTTACAGTTAACAAAACCCACTGAGGTTAAGAGATATCAAGGGGTGTATTCAAGCAGACACGACTTTTGTGTGGCAGATTCTGGGAATTGAAGGCGTGTGCCCTGATGGTAACTGTGGTGTAATCTCCAGCCATCCTCATGGAGCTCTTATAGTCCTTGCTTGGCTGCTAATGCCTTTGAATAGAAAATAAAACTTTTTGTATATTTTTCAGAATCCCTTTTATTTCAGATACATTCTTACTCCATCAAGAGGGGCATTCTATAGAAAGGCTTGTCTATGTGATGTGTTAAGGAAGAATTGCAACTAAACAAAATAAGCCTTGCAATGAAGCTTTTTCAAGCCAAACCATAGCTGTTGAAGAATGACAATACATGGTATCACATGACTGCCACTCCTAATTAATTGACTGTACAGTTTCTTAGATATTCACTGGTGTGTCTAGTACTTAAGACTAAAAATGCACACTAACCATCAATAGCAGTTATACAACCCACATAGCACATTGCCAAATGCTGCTGTGGATGAAACCTTCTCATTTTGCTCTCGAACTGTTAAGATGAAATACTAGAGAGTTACAGATGCATTTATTACCGGCATTTTCTAAATGGCATGGGAATTCGTTGCTACAAGTTGCTGATGGGAAGGAGGAGGCTTTGGGGAATAATGCTAAAGTCAGCTAATACTTTTTTAAACTAGACAGGATGTGAATAGTGGACAGTGAACACCTAACACTACCTGTGATCACTGAGCCTGAATGTTATTTAATGAAGGTACCCTCTTTTAACCTTTTCAGTATAAATTGAACGTTTTTCTTAAAGCTTCATCCATTTAGTGAACTGAAATCATCTTTTAGTTTTCCTCCTCAAATCTCTTATATAATGTAACCTGCATCTTTTTACATATGCATCACATTCTACCCTTGTACGTAACTATTTATGTATCAAACTTTCCCTTCCATTCCTCTGTCCTTCCCCTACCCCATTCCTTAAAAATACTGTTTTATGAATTTTTAGAATGTATCTTTATTGTTCAAAGTATTATAGATGTCCCCCTTTTCTCTTCATTGAACCCCTCTACCCAACCCCTCCCCCCTCCCCAGGCCTTTCCCAGACTATTGTCTGTGCCCATGGGTTATGCATATGTGCATATAAATTCTTTGGTTAACTTCTTCCTGCCCCCCTTTTCCTCTGAAATATGCCAATCTGTTGCATACTTCAATGTCTCTGGATCAATTGTGTTTGTCAGTTTATTTTGTTCATTAGGTTCCACACATAATTGACATCCTGTTATACTTATCTTTCTCTGACTGGCTTATTTCATTTAGGAATAATACTCTCCAGGTCTCTCCATGCTGTCTCAAAGGGTAAGATATCCTTCTTTATATATCTGTGTAGTATTCCGTAGTGTATGTGCACCACAGTTTTCTTAATCCATTCATCTACTGATGGCCACTTGGGCTGTTTCCAGATCTTAACTACTGTAAATTGCACTGCTATGAACAGAGGGGTGCATATATTCGTTCTCATAGTTGTTTTAGGCTTGTTAGAATATAGTCCTAGAAGTGACATCACTGGATCAACTGGCAGTTCCATTTTTTTTTATTTTTTGAGGAAATTCCACACTGGTTTCCATAGTGGTTGTACCAGTCTGAATTCCCATCAACAGTTTATTGGTTAATTTTTCTCCACATCTTCACCAGCATTTGTTTTTTGTTGAAGTATTGATGATAAACATTCTGGTAGGTATAAGGTGGTACCTCACTGATGTTTTAATTTGCATCTCTCTGATGATTAGTAGATGTTGAGCATTTTTTCATGTCTCTTGGCCAGTTGTATGTCCTCTTTGGAGAAGTGTCTATTCAGGTCTTCTGCCCATTTTTTAATTTGGATTGTTTGTCATATTTTACAAATCTAGAACAGACACTCCGAAAAATTTATGTAAAACTTAAAAAGACCCCAAATAGCTGCAGCAATCTTGAGAAACAAGAACAAAGTCACAGGGATCATAATACCAGATATCAAATTATACTACAAAGCCGCTGTTATCAAATAGCCTGCTACTGGCAGAAGAACAGGCATATAGATCAATGGGACAGAACAGAGACCACATAAATTGATCCAAGCCATTATGCTCAATTAATTGTTGACAGTTGAGGCAAGAACATGCAATGGAGTGAAAACAGTCTCTTCAATAAATGGTTTTGGGAAAATTGGACAGATACTTGCAAAAAAATGAAACTAGTCCACCAACTTAAACCATACACAAGAATAAACTCACAATGGATAAAAGACTTTAATGTAAGTCGTGGAAGCATAAAATCCTAGAAAAAGACGCAGGCAGCAAAATATCAGACATCTCACGTAGTAGAATTTTCACAGATACATCTCCTAGGACAAGAGAAACAAAAGAAAAAAAAAATAAGCAAATGGGACTACATCAAATTAAAAAAGCTTCTGCACAGTAAAGCAAACCAGCATAAACATAAAAAGGGAACCTACTGTATGGGAGAACATATTTGCCAATGATACATCTGATAAGGGGTTAATTTCTAAACTACATAAAATACTCATACAACTCAACAAAAGGAATACAAACAATCCAGTAAATAAATGGGCAGAAGACCTGAATAGACACTTCTCCAAAGAGGATATTTATGTAATTTTATGTGTATGTGTGTGTTATAAGCCTCTAGCATGTATGACTATCACATCCTAATGGGCTTGTCTCATGTTAGTGTCTCATGAGATCAATAAAGAAAATAGTTAAGTCATTAATTAAATGGGTAATGTAGTTTAAAGTACTACATGGAACCCAGTGAAGTAGGTCATGCAAATTAAGTTTTATAATTTGAATAAAAACCATCATCCTACTAAAATATACGGATCATTTTGCATAAGGGTGCTAGAATTCTTAGCCTAATGTTTTGTTAGCATCTCATGCCCACACTTGCACTCATCAATGATTCATTTCAATGATAATTACCCCAGATCTCAGAGTTTAGGTATCAGATGGTAGATATTAGTTTCCTAGTACTCAGGGAGCCTTTCCCAGGCTTTTACATATGCTTCTCAATGTGATTCCAATTTTTGCATACTAATATTTTATTTACTACCAAGCTAAGCCTATCGCCTACTTCTTAAGAAAATAGAGAGTTTATTGTATTTCTTGAATATTTGACAAAATAACTTACTGATTCCTACTTTGCTGGTCTATTAACTGTCAGGTAGAGAGAAAAATTAGGGAAGGATGCCAGTCTATGTGGAAGTCATTCACAAGTATAATTTGCATTAATCATTTTCTCCTGAGTGGTTCTGTATTAGTGCTAAATGCAATAGTACCAACTTACATATGAAAAGAATGAAGAATTGGTTTCCCCCATTTTTTTTCAATTGTAAAGTGCCATCAATTTCAAAATGCACCACAATTTTATGAACCAGAGAGGAAGAAAAAGCACTGCCATGTTAAAAAAAAAAGTTGTTTATTGTAAGCTATATTTTGATTTCAAGGATATTTAAATGGATTAAGGGTCTGGGTCTTTGCACAGATGGAATCTGGTATTTTAGAAGTATTTATTTAGTGCATATTTAATTATCTATATTTTAAACATTGATATCCTTCTTTGTTGAAGGGCGGAGATATACAGGGTGTTCATGACACATAGTCTTCTAGAAAGCTGAGTAAAGCCTAGTGTGCTTTGCAAGAACTACCACTGCACCTCTGATTTATAAATGTGTGAAGATCTCTTCACTATTTCAGTTTCTTACATACACACCCAAGTATGTGCTGCCACAGCTTTCCAGAAGGTAACATCTCTCCCACAAATTTTTCAAACTTTTTCAGGCACTTTTCATAGCATTCATTGGCCTATCCTGTGACAGGCTAACTCAAAACAGTTTGCTCTCCAAAGACAGTTAAATATCTTAAATATACAAAACATTCAGCAACATTAGCATAATGTTCTCTCCTCTTCTTTCTAATAAATCACAACTTTGCCTTATAAGTTTCTCCACTGTCCAGAGTTTTAAAGCATTTGACTTTCAATTAGCTAGCAACAAAACAAGTATTTTTACAATGCTTCTAAGATTTTTTAAAGATATATTTTTATTGATTTCAGAGAGGAAGGGAGAGGGAGAGAGATATAGAAACATCAATGATGAGAGAGAATCATTGATTGGCCGCCTCCTGCATGCTCCTCACTGAGGATTAAGCCCACAACCCAGGCATGTACCCCAACTGGGAATCGAACTGTGACCTCCTGGTTCATAGGTCAATGCTCAACCACTGAGCTACGCTATCTGGGCAATGCCCCTAAGATTTAATCGCAGTCTAAGAGAGTATGACTATACTTCTCAACAGACAATTAGAGTAAGAAGGGTGTGGTGCAATAATAGTGATCCTATATAATAGTGAAGATGGGGATCCTAGGTCCTGCTACTTGCTGTTCTACGCATAATTAACCTTCATTCCTTCAGTTGCAGGACAGCAAACTGTCCAGGCTTCCCCTTGTGATCCTTTATAATTTCTTGTCTCCTTTCTCCCCAATGTTTGCTAACCTCTGCTATGGGCACAGTGTCTAGCACATAATACTACTGATTCTAAGAACTAATATTTATTTAGCACTCATTATGTGCCCGGCACTAGTCTGTCTCACATATGTTAATCAATTTAACTGATTTGCTTTAAAAATACATTTATATTTTGGATTCATTTTAGCTTTACAACAAAGTTGAACATAGAGAGTTCTTACATATCCATCTTCCAGTTTTGCCAAGTGTTAACATCTTACACAACTGTGACACATTTGTCAAAACTAAAAAGTTAACGTTGGTATATTATTAACTAAACTCCAGACTTCATTTGTATTTCAGCAGTTTATTCACGAATGTCCCTTTTTTGTTCTGGATCCAATCCAGAATTTAGTTATCATGTCTCCTTTGCATCAGTCTTTCTTTGTTTTCCATGCCTATGACACTTTTTAAGAGGACTTGTTTGTTATTTTGTAGATTGTTCTTTCATTTAGGTTTGCTTCCTCTTCTTCCCATAACTAGAGTGGGGTTATGAGTAACAAAATCACTTTTCTCAACCTATAACATTTATTCTTATTTTATATTGCAGATGGGGTAACTGGGATAGAGAACAGTTTTGAGTAAGTTGAGGAATGGGGTTTGAACCCAGAGAGTTTGGTAATAAACCCTGAGCTCACAGGTACTATGATATATTGAGTCCGAATTTTTACATTTGAATCTTGGCTTACTACTTACCACATTCTAATACTTTTTGGTTCATATTAGTCATCTGTAAAACAGTATTAATAATTTTACTTGTGTAATATGGCAATGCTAACCACAGTATCTGGATATAGTACTAAGTTTCTGGAACATATTTGTTGGGTATTGCCCTTATTTTTCAGAAAGCCAGCTATGTCAGTCTTGTCAGGGCACAATCTTAGTTCTGTGAACCTGAAGGAGATATGAAAGTATAGATTTTGTTGATTCTTCCCTTTATTTTACTTCTCAAAAGAGGTGTGTTGGCACCTTGTTTAGGCGCCTTATTGGTAGGGAGAAAGTATTTTGTTAATTCTACAATGAAATCTATGTCTACAGAAAGAAAAGTTCGATACCATAGGAGTTCGTGAAAGCTTGGAACCGATGAAAAAAGAAAAAGCCACTTTCTAAATGAACTTCTAGAATTTCTAGGAATAAGCTATATAAATTAAAAAAAAATAACATTGAAGAAAATTTTACCTTGGGCAAATTAGAGTAAAGTCACTTGAATAATTAATTTATATGTTTCAAGGAGTTCATTCCTTTCATATAAATAACTTTGTCTCAAGGAATCATTTAATGCTTTGTGTTGCCATTTGACCTAGACTTTTTTCTTTCTTTATCAAAAAGAAAATCTGTTAATAAGCTGTTTCTCATTCTTTACTGTTTAGCAAGGCCTTTAGGATATTGGGTGCTATAGTAGGGTCTGTAGAAACTGGTGCTTCAATATGGACATAAGCTCATTAAAAATGGGATTTTGATCAATATCCAATTAGAATAATTGCTTTTAGCAGAGGATAATTAATATTGAATGTGTCAATTTATAATTTATCTTATATGATGGAGTGATATAAAGGGAATTATTTTGTAATATATATTCATACATATCCTATATGATAAAAGCCTAATATTCTAAGTGTCCGGTCATCCGGTTGTCCGTTAAACCAATCAAATCAAAATATGCTAATGATATGCTAAGGCCACTCCCCCGTTCACTATGACATGCACTGACCACCAGGGGGCAGACAGTCGACCAGTCAACCAGTTGCTATGACATGCACTGACCACCAGGGGAAGACGCTCCGACTGGTAGGTTAGCTTGCTGCTGGCTCATCTGGAGCCAGACATGCCCTGGATCCCCTCCCGCAGTCCCTCCTCTGCTGGCCAACCTCCCGTGTCCCTCCTGGTACCCGATCATGCACCCGTGGGGTCCCTTGGCCTGGCCTGTGCCCTCTAACAATCCGGGACCCCTTGGGGGATGTTGGAGAGCCGGTTTCAGCCTGATCCCGCTCAAAGCAGGAGCAACCCCCTGATGGTCAGTGCACTCCCACGGGGAGCGCCGCTCAGCCAGAAGTTGGGCTAAACTGTCAGTGGGACATCTCCTGAGGGCTCCCAGTCTGTGAGAGGGCACAGGCTGGGCTGAGGGACACCGCTCCTCCAATGCACAAATTTTGTGCACCGGGCCTCTAGTATGATATTAATAAGAGATTTGTGTATTGTCATAGGCATTCTTTTGTAGCTTGCAGTAACCATAGCAATGCTTCACGACAATAAAATACTAGTGCTCATTTGGTTTAACTCTCTAATGTAAGTGTTTATTTTACACTTCTTTGAGTAATGCTGGGCACTGATATAAACAGAAGAGTAACTGCTTATATAACCTGTCAGTAGAATACACATTACTTCCACTAAATAAAGTGTCTTCATTTGTGAACCTGTTATTCATTATCATGCATGGGGGAAAAATTACTTAGCAATCATAACAGTTTAATCATTCTGAAACTTAGAAATAATCCATTACTTTTTAGGCTGTGAGACTATTTCAAAATCCCATGCACATGAGCAGAAAGTTTTATTTTTAAAAGTAAATCAGATGAAATTATGTTAACTCTTTTAAGCAAGGAGGATTCATTTACATAAATGACCATGTTAGTATGAAAGTGTTACCCTACCGATCTGAAAATGTTAATTGAAGTTTCAAAAATAATACTCAGGGGATAATTTCCATCCTGGCAGCTGTGTGCACATTAGGACAATTAAAGTGTCAAAGGATTCTCATTTTATTTCTGGTTATTATATCTAAGTAAATTGATGGCACATTATTGAGATCTGTTCAGGATCCAATGATTAAAATAAAAAATGATGATCTCATCATGGTATTCACATAGCACATTTACCCACTTATTTTTTTTATTTATAGCTTATTTTTACCTGATGCAGTTAGTCAAGTCTCCTGGGCTTATATATATATATATATATTTTTTTTAGTCTTTGATAATCTGTACTAATGGATTGCAAGGGTAGTGATATAATCTAATGAAATGGCTACCTCAGAATCTTGGGAGTGAATTGTGATAGCTCAAAGCAGATCATGTTTGTTTAGCCTAATTTTACGACTGATTCACTTTTATTAAGTAGGTCCCACTGGATGGGTAGTTTAGAGTGACTTAGATTTGAGTAGAGAGTTAGGGAGCTAGGAATAGAAATAGAAGCCAGAAAAAGAATTAAAGTTAACACTGAGAGTCAACATTTCATGTTACCTGATAATTCTCAAAACGCGAATCTCTATCGAGCTTTGATACAATTATGTATAAGTTAATCTGGCTTACTATATATATATGACTAGGACTTTTAAGTTATGTTTATTATTATCTTCTTTGGTGTGACTATTAAGAGTTATCTTTCCATTAAAATGACAAAAATATTAATGTTAAAATATGAAGGAAAAGTACATTTGCATCATTCCATGGTAAAATGTCACAGCTCTAATTGAAACACCTATTTGGATAAAAGCATTGTGAATTGCAGTTCTGTATATGCATTTCTGAATATAACAACTTAAAAATCATTGTTTTCTTTGTTTTCTATATGTAGTAGTAGAGGAAAGTGATTTCTGACTATTAGAATATTCAAGTATATCTACCATTTATTCTAGGGGCATTATAGGTACTACAGCCTGTCTCATCCATTAGAACATTTTGTATTGATCTGCACTGACTATCCCCAGAAGAGAATCTGCTGAATTTCTGCATCTTTTCCAGCATCTATCACTTTGATTAGGGTCTCACTCCATGAACCAGGCAGCTTCTCTTCCACAGCAGCTCCATATGTCTCCTACAGCTGTTTCACTATCTAGGAGGCATGTGACTCTTTGACTTATAGTTTGTGTCCCTGTCAAAAAGATAGTCAATAGCTCCTTTATTACTTTGATTTGCCCAACTCTCTTAGGGCTTGGAATATTACTTGTGGCCAGTCTTGAATCCGGGAGCGATAGAATATAGAAATTGTATCCATGAATGTTTTGATAAGTGAAATAACTGCATCAGTGATCATGCTAAGGAATTATTTGAAAAGCACAAACAGGGCAGGAACTTTGCTTATGAAAAAATGTCTACAGGGAAATTTTTACTGTGCAACCCAGTGATGAAAGGCTACCATCATTTTCTTTCATGTTTATAGAGATTAGATTGACTTTTTCCCTCTGTGGTTGATTTATGGCCTATAGATTCAATATTGGACAATATATTTTCCCAGTTTAATATACGTGTGTATTATACCACGGGAAGCCTGAACAAATATAAACTGTAACTCCATAGCCAACAGAATTTTCTGTAATTTTTTGAAACTCCTCAACACCCAAAATGTTAGCTGCAATAACTTCACTGCATGAAAAAAAGTAGAATAAATAAAATGGGAGCAAACAGATTCAGAATAAAAAAAATAACTAATATACTAACCTGATTCATAGCTATCTAAAAGTTACTTTTCATAGGACTTAATGTAAAAAGTTAAACAAATAAATAATTCATTGAGAAGATACTGGAGTGTTATCCGAAGCTTGTTAAACAAACAGTTTTGGGGAAAGACAATAAATAAAGCTTTAGAATTTGAACTTCTGGGACTTCAACTGAAAGATAAAACATAAAGAAACTTAATTATGCTGTTGAAAGAATGCCTTTGGGATGTCTTTGCATAATTTGGTAAGACTTTTAGTCTTGGCCTTATATCTTTAATAATAGTTACCAAAATCAAAAGACCCTAGTTACCACACTATAAATGGCCTAAATAAAATGTTAATGTACCTATTTGTGGATTTGGGAAGGTTATATGGATATTTATTATTACCAGTAGAATCCATGGTCCTTAAATAAACTAACAGGGCTAACCAAAGGGTTAATTGATTCCTGATTTTAGTATGTTATACCCTCGAGTTTCACATGACTCTGTTGGTAGTAACTTAACTTTTTTGTGGAAATCTAGAAGTGGTTTAAATATTATTTGATAATGTTCTATCTCAAAGGCAAAACCACTAGAATACTTCAACTTCCCATACAAAATTATACATTGAAACTAATGTCTAGTTATTAAAATGGAAAAGAGAAGACACATATGAATTAATATTATTATAGACTTGATAAGAGGTTACAAATGAATAAGCAGTTGGCAATTTGAGTAGTTAATAACGACTTTACATTTTATAATAGATGTGATTTTTCAGTTCATAAAGCCATATTCAGGTAGAAGCACACATGCATGCACTTATTTTTAGTAAGTATAGCAGTCAAAGTAAGTCATTCCATGACTCAGGGCTGATCTTCACAATTCTATAAACTATCTAATTCTGTTGATCTAGATCATTTCTATCAACTAAAGTACTCTAGGCGCCAAATCACCTCCTATTTTTCTGTGCATAATATCCATGTCTACGATTTAGCTCATCAGTTAAGTGCAGCAGGAAGGTTTTGGTTAGAACTCTCACTCTAATCTATACTAATAAAAGTCTACCCTTTTAAAAAACCTTTAAAATTAAAATAAAGATCCAGATTAAAAGAAACAAAAACATCTAGGTGGTTGTCACACCTTCACACCGTGTTACCCTCACTCAAGCCTTTACGATCCATCGCCAGGAGGCTGCCTACACAGCGAGGTGCACATGGGCTGGGACTTGATACATTGTGTGGAGGAGGCGGGGCCTGTTGACTCAGCACAGTGAGGTCTGGGGGTCTGCGACTCCAGCCTACCTCTTTGGGGCAATACATCCAGGAGCCCAGATGGGTGGGCAGGGCCTACCTCTTTGGTGCGATCAATTGCAGGGCTCCCAAACTGTGAGAGGGCACAGGCCATGCTGGAACACCCCCCCCCCCTCGCAAATGCACAAGTGCATTAGGCCTCTAGTCTATAGGGCCTGTTGACGCCTTAACACCATCAGGGCCAAAAGAGCAGCTGCTCTCTTGGCAGGTGTGGGGGGGCGCAAACTACTAGCAGCAGAGAGCTATGAGTGGTGGAGGGTGGGGCATGCATGCTGGTCCTCTAGTAAGCTAATAATTAGAAATGTCCAAATTGAGTGAAAATTTATTGGCATGTTTTTTTTGTCTTTTCTAAAAGATTCTTTTTTTATTGTTTTATTGCTTAAAGTATTACAAAGGGTATTACATATGTGTCCTTTTTTTTTCCCCCGCCCTTGACAATCCCCTGGCCTCCCCTACCCCCCAGTGTCTTATGTCCATTGGTTATGCTTATATGCATGCATACAAGTCCTTCGGTTGATCTCTTACCCCCCGCCCTCCTGCCCCCCAACCCTCCCCGGCCTTCCTGCTGTAGTTTGACAATCAGTTTGAGGCAGCTCTGCCTCTGTATCTATTATTGTTCAAAAGTTTATAATGGTCTCTATTGTCCATGAATGAGTGAGATCATGTGGTATTTTTCCTTCATTGACTGGCTTATTTCACTTAGCATAATGCTCTCCAGTTCCATCCATGCCGTTGCAAATGGTAAGAGTTCCTTCTTTTTTACAGCAGCATAGTATTCCATCGTGTAGATGTACCACAGTTTTCTAATCCATTCATCTACTGATGGGCACTTAGGCTGTATAGGGAACTCATACAACTTAACAAAAAGAAGATAAACAATCCAATCAAAAAATGGGCAAAGGATCTAAATAGACACCTTTCAAAAGAGGATATTCAGAAAGCCAAGAGACATATGAAAACATGCTCAAAGTCACTAATCATCTGAGAGATGCAAATCAAAACAACAATGGGGTACAATCTCACACCTGTCAGACTGGCTATCATCAACAAATCAACAAACAACAAGTGCTGGAGAGGATGTGGAGAAAAAGGAACACTCGTGCACTGCTGGTGGGAATGCAGACTGGTGCAGCCACTATGGAAGACAGTATGGAGTTTCCTCAGAAAACTAAAAATGGAACTCCCATTTGACCCTGTGATCCCACTTCTAGGAATATATCCCAAGAAACCAGAAACACCAATCAGAAAGGATATGTGCACCCATATGTTTATAGCAGCACAATTCACCATAGCTATTGGCATATTTTTAATATATTTTTATTTATTTCAGAGAGGAAGGGAGAGGGAGAGGCAGAGAGAGATAGAAACATCAATGATGAGAGAGAACCATTTATGGTTGACTCCTGCCTGCCCCCTACTTGGGATCGAGCCTGCAACCCAGGCATATGCCTTTGACTGGAATTGAATGTGTCTAGCAGATGCTCTATCCACTGAGTATCACCGGCTAGACCAGCGGTTCTCAACCTGTGGGTCGCGACCCCTTTGGGGGTTGAATGACCCTTTCACAGGGGTCGCCTAAGACCATCGGAAAACACATGTATAATTACATATTATTTTTGTGATTAATCACTATGCTTTAATTATGTTCAATTTGTAACAATGAAATTGGGGGTCACCACAACATGAGGAACTGTATTAAAGGGTCGCGGCATTAGGAAGTTTGAGAAACACTGGACTAGACTATTGGAATAATTTTCACAAGCTAGGAAAATATCTCACTGAGATATAAGGTAGTACGTAACAATCAGAATTGTTCTAACTAGAAATAGGAAGAAATTTTGTGTTTAAGTGAAAAAAAAATGATTCTGGTGTTAGATTTGCTCACTAGAGTCTGCACCCTGACCTCAATGAGATGCTGTACTTCAGCTGTTTATGAATTGCCCTGATTCATTGATTGCCCCATCCCTATGCAATTAATACAAAATTTTTTAAAAGCTTCCCTATTACCTTTTTTTTGTGTGTGTGTGTGTGTGTGTGTTTTTTTTTTTAATTTCTAATCAGTATGGTCAGAGATTTTCAGTGACTGTAGAAGGTAAATAGAGGAGTTGGGCCAGGAGTAGTCACAAACCTGTAGGATATATGCAATAAATAAATTATAACACATAATCTAACGCCAGCCCAATGCACAGTGTTTGAAGTGATATCCATTGATATATTGATTTATAAGTGGTTGATAACTTATTTGCACATACTGCTTATAAAAACTAATCTACAAACATAAATACTATAAAACATGAACCTATAAAGAAAGGGCATTAAAAGGCAGTTCACAGTAAAAAAAAAAAATAGAAATATGACTTTGGCCATTTTGAAAACCCAAGTAGTAAACTTAACTATCAAAAGAAAAAAGGATGCCAAAACTCTCTAGTAATTAGATTTATCTTACTCATATTTAGCAAACATATACTGGAAAGTACAATGAAAGATTCCAAACTCATTCACACTTCCTTTTTTCTAAAGGCTCCTAGTTTGGTGAAGGAGAGGCAAACATTTATTCATTCAACTATTTAACAAGTGCTTCCTGAGTGTTAGTAACACATATCCAAAGATATGAAGTTCTATAACACCTGAACCTTACACTTAAAAAGTTTTCAGTCTCAATAATCCTGGGCATATTTTAGAGTGTCAGGAAGGGAGGGGGAGAGAGGGTGACAGAGAGGGCAAGAAAAATAAATATGCACCAATTGTGGATCAAACCTGCAGCCCAGGTATGTGCCCTTACCTGGGATCAAATCCTCGACCTTCAGATGCACAGATGATGCTCTAACCAAATCATCCACGAAGTTCAGGCCTGGGCTTATTTTAATGCTCTCTATTCCTTCATTCTCTCTTATTTTTCCACCATTGACCCTCTTCAGTTGGGTACCAAATCTTATTATTCTATTTCCTCATTTCTTTACATAATTTGCTGCATTCACTTATTTATTTATATGTCTTTGCATTGCTATGTTACTTCTTGATCACTAATACTCCATAGTGGTGTCAAATGTTTGCACTTACTTGTCTGTTAAATTAAAGAGCAAATGAATGTATGCAAGAACACAAAAGTAAAGATGTGCGAATATGTGGTACTAGTAGAAACTTTGTGATAGATATGAGCTAGGTCATAAACTATTAGAGTTAGGAATTTTAAACATGAGGAATTGGGGTATATAGATAATTTGGGTGAAATGGATATTTTGAAATCCATGTCCAGATTTAAGGCTTTAATCTATACTTTTTCTAAACCCAAGTGCTAGTATTAACAAAATGAAAATTTCTATTTAATTATTTTTCAAAGCAAGTTTACACTCCTTTTTCATTTTGGGAAATGCAGCAAAACATAAGGTGGCATTTTTGGATTATCTTTTTTTTGTAAAAGTAAAATGAGATTGAGTAAGAGCTAGTGGACAGACATTTCATTTGCAGAGTAATATTTTTATAGATTTATGGCTAATCACTTACCAAGGTAATTTTTTAATGCTCAGTCATTCATATTAAACTGTACTAATCTGGAGACACTGGAGTAGTCATTTTTTTTCCTTATCTCTCTTACCAACTAAAACGTACCTATTGGTATACTAGTTGTTTATACCTCCAAAATATATGTGGAATTTCTATCACATTTTATTTCTAACATTTGCCTCACTGACCTCTATTATTTTCTTATTTCTGTTGTAGCCTACACACTGTTGTTTGTTTGTTTGTTTGTTTAGAAAAGCACCTTTATTTTTAGTACAATTCGAACATCAAATAGCATAAAGGACTGATCCTATTGCACCCATGTGTTTTGTTTTCAGAATCATGATTAACAGTGGCCCATCTAACTTATAAATGAATTAAGGACAGAGCACATCCACTCATATGATTACTGACAATCTTTTTTTAATATATATTTTATTGATTTTTTACAGAGAGGAAGGGAGAGAGATAGAGAGTTAGAAACATCGATGGGAGAGAAAAATCGATCAGCCGCCTCCTGCACACTCCCTACTGGGGATGTGCCTGCAACCCAGGTACATGCCCTTGACCAGAATCGAACCTGGGACCTTTCAGTCCGCAGGCCGACGCTCTGTCCACTGAGCCAAACCGGTTTCGGTAATTACTGACAATCTTTTTTCATGATTTTCCATCACCTGGAGAATAGGAGCTTCCTGAGACAGTATTCAAAATTATACAGTTTGTTTCACTCATTCAAGTTCTTCCCCTTTGTATCTCCTGCAATGTTGTTTAACCTAAATAATCTCTAGGCTTCATGAGACCCAGTCTTTGAGTTATATCAAGATCAAGGAAGCAGTGTGATATCAAGAGGGTAAATAAAAGTATTTTGAATTAATTTAATCGGTTTCTCAATGAAGCACCAAGGTAGCAAGGGGAAGTATTCACATTCCACAGTTAACATCTTAAATATTCTTGCCGTCATTAGTGTCTCCCCAGTGTCCTATATTGATTGGAGGGACAGTCTCTCATTGTCTTCCACAACAACTCTTCCTTCTCTCAGAAACTCTGTAGTCATTGCTTTATGTTATACTCAATCCCCCCCCAACATTTTAGTGTTAGTAAGTGTAGCCTGTTTATTTCCTTCAGTATTCTGTCTGCTTCAGTAATTACTCGGGTTTTTGTTTGGTTTAGAATAAAGGGAAGCTCAGGAGCTAATACTAAAAGCAAGAGCTCTTTTCTGCCAATGTCAGGGAAATGAAGGTTTTAGATATTCATTTTTAAATAACTTTTGTCCTCATTACAAATACTTCCTACTAGGGGCCCGGTGCACGAAATTCGTGCACTGGGTGTGTGTGTGGGGCGGGGGAGTGTCCCTCAAACCAGCCTGCCCCCTCTCACATACTGGGAGCCCTCAGGCGTTGACCCCCATCACCCTCCAATCGCAGGATCGGCCCCTTGCCCAGGCCTGATGCCTCTGGCCTAGGCGTCCGGCCCGGGCAGCTGGGACCTGCAGTGGCAGCGGGGGAGGGGGGGCCGCGATCACGTGGGCTCCGCCCCTGCCCCTGCAGGATGCCTCTGGCTGAGGCTTCCGGCCAGGGCAGTGGGGACACGCAGCTGCAGCGGCCCCGCCATCGTGGGCTCTGCTTTAGGCCCAGGCAAGGGGCCCCTAGCTCCTGGGACTGCCAGCTTCGACTGTGCCCAGCTCCCATCGCTGGCTCCACCCCTACTTCCTGCTATCACTGGCCAGGGCGGAAAAGGCGCCTGATTCTACGATCATGGCTGGGGACCCTGCCCCCCATCTCTTAGCTCCCCCCTGGGTTTCTGATCACTGTCAGTGGCAGGGGGCTTCTTCCTGCTTTCCCTTTCGCCTCCCTGCATTGTGCCTACATATGCTGCCGGGGTCCAACCCCAGCAGGTCCAGGGGTCCCCAAAGGTGTGGACGGAGTCGGCGAAGAAGGAATGACACGGAGACAGCGTTCAGTTGATCAGCAGCCTAGCCAGGATCTCCAGCCAAGTTCTGGTTTCGATCTCCAGAGAGGTTCTGCTTCGGATCTCCAGCCAGGTTCTGTGGCCATGTTCCCTCGCTAGGTTCTCCAGCCAGGTTCTGTCTGAGATCTCCAGAGAGGTTCTGCTTAGGGTCTCCAGAGAGGTTCTGTCCAGGTTCTCCAGTCAGGTTCAGTCACCAGGTTCTAGTCAGGCTCTCCTGCCAATCTCCGCAGTCAGGTTCAGTCCACGATCCCCTGCCGTGCTCTCTCGCCAGGCTCTGCCTCCAGGCTCCGAGGCCAGTCCCTGTCCAGGATCCTCCGGCATGCTCTCTCCAGTGAAGTTCTTCTGTCTCTAGAGAATGTTCTGTGTAGGTTCTGTGCCTAGGCTCTGTCTCTCTTGGTCCTGTCTCCCAAGCCCTGTCTCCTAAGTTCTGTGTCTTGCTGTCTTCTGAATTCTGTCTCATGAGTTCTGTGTTCTAAGTTCTGAGTGTTTCTGTCTTGTTACAACTGTATTTATACCAGTTGATTCAATCCTATCAATCTCTATTACAAAGGTTAGGGCGTTTCTTATCTCCATTCCAGGGAGAAAAGATTATGTAGTTTAAGCATGATTGTTCATAGTTAAAGGGATTAATTACCCGCCTGGCACTTAGTTGAGGGGTTTTATTCCCTCCCTAACTTCAGGGGAAAATCCCTACCTGGGGATTCAACCTTTCTCGGAGAGGTGACCTTGGTTAAAACACAGCGCCAAGAAGGTGAGCAAACATATTAAGAACTATATGCCATATATGCCAGGTCCCTTGAAACAGCAAGGATGGACCGGCTCCCGGCAATATGCAAATTAACCGCCATCTTGTTGGCAGTTAACTGCCAATCTTAGTTGGCAGTTAATTTGCATATAGCCCTGATTAGCCAATGAAAAGGGTATCGTCGTACGCCAATTACCATTTTTCTCTTTTATTAGTGTTGATAACACAATTATTCAGCATGTACTATTGATCAGTTCCCCTCCCCCACCCTTTTCTCTTCCTTCTCATTGTTCAAAAGTCTGATTTGTCAGCATAGATGCCTCAATTGCTCAGGTCATTGTTGTCTATACTCTTCCCTTTGTTCTCTTGCTTTTGGCCCATTCTTCTGGTTCACTGTGTGCCTTTAATAATTTTGTCTTAGCTGTTTCCTCTTCTATACTGTGAAATACGTGGTGGCATGGACAGTGGTCTTATTCACATTGTTATCCCCAGTGCTAACCACAGTGCCAGTCACAAAGGAGAGACTCTATAAATGCTTGCCAAATTGATTTAAATCTAAGGACTATATTCAGAGGTAGGTTTAAATAAATTAACAAGCAGTTACATTTTAGACTTACTGTAAATGCTATGTTCTTTTTTTACATAAATATTTATTATTAAAAGTATTAAAGATATCCCCTTCCCCCCATTGACCCATTGTTAATCATCTAATAATATTTATCACTGATTTCAATATAAAATCCAATCATGAGGCATACAATATTAGAACCAGTGTATTAGGGCAAAATAAGTCTTTTTTCATTTTTATAATTTTGTTAGAAACAGTTGAATCAACACCACAAGACCATCTCTTTAATCTGACCAGGTTTACCCAGCATGTACATTTATTATATAAATTACTTACTTAAGATTATGTATGATAAATGTCTACATGACTGATGTTACATCATTTTAATTTTTTTAACGTCATGTGCAGTGATAGGCAGCCAACACAACTATTTAAATGAAACATATTTTCAAAATACTTAATTTGTTTGAAGTCTTGAATATAAGATCATAAAATATATTTTAAATGCGCTCTCTCTCTCTCTCTCTCTCTCTCTCTATATATATATATATGTATATATCCTATCTAATAAAAGACAAAAAGGGTAATTAACTGTACCTCCGCTATGCTTCCCATTGGTTAATCAGGGAAATATGCAAATTAACTGCCAACAAAGATGGCGGCTGGCAGCCACACAGCTGAAGCGAACATGAGGCTTGCTTGCTCCAGTGATGGAGGAAGCCAAGGTTCCCGGCCTGTCGCGGCCCAGCTCTGAGCTCTGAAAGCAACAATGTTTTAATTATAGAAGCTAAACAAACCCCAGATACCTGCTTTCAGCCAGCCATGGCCTCAGAACTGGGAGCACCAGTGACGGCAACAATGTTTCAATTACAGAAGGTAAATAAATCTCAGAAAAAAAGAAAAAAAGAAAAAAAGGAGAGGCTGGGAGCTTCAGTCGCTGGCCAGCCTGAAAACGGCCCTCAGCCCCTCACCCAGACTGGCCAGGCACCCCAGTGGGGACCCCCACCCTGAAGGGGGTGTGACCACCTGCAAACAGCCATCAGCCCCTCACCCAGACTGGCCAGGCACCCCAGTGGGGACCCCCACTCTGAAGGGGGTGTAGCCAGCCTGAAAACAGCCATCAGCCCCTCACTGAGGCTGGACAGGCACCCCCACCCTGATCCGGGACAACCTTCACGGCAAACCAGCTGGCCCCCACCCGTGCACCAGGCCTCTATCCTATATAGTAAAAGGGTAATATGCAAACTGACCCTAACAGCAGAAGGACTGGGAATGACTGGTCACTATGACACACACTGACAACCAGGGGGCAGACACTCAATGCAGGAGCTGTGCCCTGGTGGTCAGTGCACTCCCACATGGGGGTGCTCTGCTCAGCCACAAGCCAGGCTGATGGCTGCCAGTATAGCAGTGGTGGTGGGAGCCTCTCCTGCCTCCTTAGCAGCACTAAGGATATCCGACTGCAGCTTAGGCCTGCTCCCCGCTGGCAAGTGGGCATCCCCAGAGGGCTGCCGGAACTGCCAGAGGGACGTCTGATTGCCATCGTAGGCCCAATCCCCCAGGGAGCAGGCCTAAGCCAGCAGGTGGTCATCCCCCGAGGGGTCCCAGACTGCGAGAGGGCACAGGCTGGGCTGAGGGACCCCCCCACCCCCGAGTGCACAAATTTTTGTGAACTGGGCCTCTAATATATATATATATATATATATATTTGAATAAGAGTTTTCTTTAAAAAGCCATTTTTTAAATGTTTTAGTCTTGTGAACCTAATTTAGGGATGCTAACATCCATATTTTTACTAACAATTAGATAAGGAAACATCAAAATGATGTAAATATATTTTAAAATATCTTTCTGAATCACTATAGAAACTGCCTTTTTTATCACATGGAGACATTTACCTTAATAAAAAACAAAACAAACACAGCTCCTAGACATAATGTAACATTTCCAAATTTCGTTTTAAGTACACTTACAAACTGACATTGTAAACATATGAAAACCAATTAAGGATTTTGTAGAATTCAGAAATGCTAGACACTTAAAATATGAAAATGAACTGCAGAAAATTTGGACATGCTAAAATATAATTAAATATATAATTTATAGTGAGGACAAATAAAAATGTTTTTCACATGTAAACTTACGAAATTCTGCATGAGCTTTTTGTTCTTTAAAATGAAGTAAAATTACTTTCCCAAACTTGCTAACAGAAATAACATATGAACTGTTCTTTGAACCTGGCAGTATGGGTAACAAGAAGGCAATGTTAAGAAAAGGTAAGTCGATTCTTTATAAATAGAGAATACTTCAAAATATTGAACTTGTGAAATGGTGGTTGTATGTTCCTTGCCTTCTGAAGCTGTTTGACAGTGGACATATCTGTTGTTCTTGTTCTCAATGGCATAAGGAGCTGTAGTTTACTCCTACCCTTTTGGATTCTTCCCAGCATGCAATAACCCATCCTTCTTTGAGTTTTTTGTTTGTTTGTTTGTTTGTTTTTTAACATCTTTCCTCTTCCTTGTTACTGTGGTGTACCAACCTCCTGGTGGTAGCCTTTATTCAGTAAAGCTTTTTTAAAAAAAATATGTTTATTGATTTCAGAGAGGAAGGGAGGGGAAGAGAGAGAGAGAGAAACATCAATTGTCTGCAAGCCACATGCAGGGGATCGAGACCATAACCCAGGCAAGTGCCCTGGTCTGGAATCTAACCAGGACCTCCTGGTTCATGAGTCTACGTTCAACCACTGAGCAGCACTAGCCAGGAATTTACCAAAGCTTTTGACACTGACTCAAGTTATTTCTAAGTTATCTTCACATTTGGACAAAAACTTGAAAACAAATTTTCTAAAATGTTTTCTTCCCCCCCCCCCCATCATATCGACTTGCACATATCTGCATAAACCCAAGTCAAACAAATTTATCTTCTTCTCCAAGCCTATACCCTGGCAGGTCAGTAAGGACACAGAAAAACATCACAAACATGAAGAGTAATATCCTGTAACTTGTACTAGTAGGTACTTCCTTTATTTGTGCCCTCAGTAAAATCAGCCATTGTAGGTTTCCTTGTCATTCTCCTGGCCCATCCTCATTCTCTATTGTAGATATTTCAATTGTCTCTATTTTTCTTCAAGCCTCTGACCCTGCTCCCTCACCTTCCTCTAACCCAGTGGTTTTCAACCTTCCTAATGCCGCGACCCTTTAATACAGTTCCTCATGTTGTGATGACCCCCAACCATAAAATTATTTTCGTTGCTACTTCGTAACTGTAATTTTGCTACTGTTATGAATCCTAATGTAAATATCTGATATGCAGGATGTATTTTCATTGTTACAAATTGAACATAATTAAAGCATAGTGATTAATCACAAAAACAATATGTAATTATATATGTGCTTTCCGATGGTCTTAGGCGACCCCTGTGAAAGGGTCGTTTGATCCCCCAAAGGGGTCTTGACACACATGTTGAGAACTGCTGCTCTGACATATCAAAGAAAACAGAAGCTATCAGATGTTTTTGTTTTTCATTTCTTCCACAGACCTATACACTCATTCAACGTTATCACTCCCCTCTAGTGTGCTTTCTCCAGGCAAAGCTGAGGTATTCTCTCTTGGGTCTGGAGCCCATCTTCAAATCTTCCCTCTTTATAAAAATTTTTTATTAAATTCATTGGGGTGACATTCGTAAATAAAATTATATAGGTTTCAAGTGTACAATTCTATAATGCATCATCTGTGTATTGCATTGTGTGTTTGCCATCCAAAGTCAAATCTCCTTCAGCCACCATATATTTGATCCCCTTAACACTTCACTACCCCATACCCGCCCCTTCCTTCTGGTAAACACCACACTGTTGTCTGTTAGTTTATGTTTATCTGTTTGTTTGTTTTCAGCACCTAAATATGTTCAAATCTCCCCCATCTATAATAAGGAAAATACCAAGAAACGTATATTTTCTCCATCCTCATTGCATCGTCTCTTGATTTAAGCAGACCCTCTTGTCTCTGATGTCACCTTTTAGTTCATTTTACTGGATCCTTTTTCTCTATATGACCCTTAAATGTACCTTAGCTCTCTATCCTAATTACTCTTCTCACTCTAAAAATGTCAGTGGATAGAGCTTTGGCCTGCAGACTAAAGGATCCTGGGTTTGATTCCGGTCAAGGGTACATACTCAGGTTGCGGGCTCGATACCCAGAAGGGGGTATGCAGGAGGGCTGATCAATGATTCTCATCATTGATGTTTATATCTCTCTTTCCCTCTCCCATTCTCTCTGAAATCAGTAAGAATATATTAAAAATAAAAATACAAAAAATCTATCACACCTCATGGTGAAAAAATTCTCAATATATAATAGGAGATTGAATGAAATAGTGAAATAATGCATTTATGTGCTCCTGCAAACCCCCTAGCTTTTTAACATATGTTTTTATTCATTTTTGAGAGAGAGGAATGGAGAGGAAGAGAGAGAAACATCAGTGAGAGAGAACCATCCTTTGGCTGCCTTCTGCATTCCCCCTATTGGGGATTTAGCCCACAACCCAGGCATGTACCCTGACCTGTAATCGAGCCAGCCACCTTTTGGTACACAGAACGGCACTCAAACAACTGAGCTACATGGGCCAGGGCTAAATCCCCTAATTTTATTCTCTCATATTCTACTGCAAGACCAAATCTGATGGTCACATTTAAAAGTTATCTCCCAGAATTCTTCCTAATCAAACACCTTAATATTTAACTCTAATCAAATTCATATATACCTCCTCTATTCATTTCCTCACATTGTTGTGAGGATTAGGTAAGAAATGACAAGTTGTTAAAATATTTTAAAATTTACTACTATACTATAGATATGTTTCACAGTGTTGTTATCAATATCTCTCCATTACATATTAATGTTAAATAGTTTTTCATAGTAATTATTTATAAAACATTAACTATTTTAATGGACAGATATTATATAATGTTACTTTCACTTAGGGTGAAATGAAAAAAGACTTATTTTTAAGTGTTTTTAGATTTTTATAACGGAGTTAAATATGTCGAGTCTTTATATTGAATATATGAAATGTTTTACTGTGGCAACACATTTTAATAAATATAGGTTTAGTGTCCTCTCTGAAGAAAGCTAACTCATATTTTAAATTATATCCATTAGTACGGTATTATTATATAATACTTAAAAGCAATAGGTAGCCTGGTCAGCGTGGCTTAGTGGCTGAGCATCGACCTATGAACCAAGAATTCATGGTTCGATTCCTAGTTGTGGCATATGTCCGGGTTGCGGGCTCAATCCCCTGCTTTTTTATTTAAAAAAAAAAATTAGTCTGTTTGTACTAACTAACCCATTGAATAAAAGTTCTGCAAGTGCTTTCCAAACTATAAAACAATATATTAAACTATAAAGTGCTTTTACTAATCAGGTTGGAAATCATAACACCTGGTCTGATGAGCATGCTTGTTTTAAATGGAACAGATGCAGGGTAATGATACACCACATTAAAGTTATGAGTGAATAGATTTCCTTGCAATTACAAGTCATACAATGAAGGTAGCTAAGCTCTATATATTTCTGCCAATGAAGGAACTGTATGATTTCAAGTATTTAAAATTATATTTATAGACTAGCCTTTGAAAAATGGGTAAGGCACTATAGTACCTTTTGTTGGTAGTATTTTGTGGTGCTTCTTCACTTTTCATTTTTAAAAAATATACATTTTCATTTATTTCAGAGAGGAAGGGAGAGGGAGAGATAGAAACATCAGTGATGAAAGAATCATTGACTGGCTGTCTCTTGCACACCCCCCAATGGTGATCGATCCCCCAACCCAGGCATGTGCCCTGACTGGGAATTACACCGTGACCTCCCGGTTCATAAGTCGACATTCAACCACTGAGCTACCTCGACCAGGCTCTTCACTTGTCATTTAAAAGCTGAAGCTGAATTATATTCTAGAAAATAAAAAGAAAATAATATTAGTCTGTGCATAAAACTTAGCATTATGGATTTAGGTAAAGCTAAGTACTGGAACTTTTTCAGTTTTAAAATTTGAGCCTCTTTGAAGTTTAGATATACAATAGCAGGGACTCAATACAAGGGTATGTGATTTGAGAAGAAAACTTTCCACTCCATACTCTGCGTTGTATGTGTTTTCTGAGAAGAGAATGATATTATATTAGACTTAATTGAAGGCAATGATATGGAACTGAATTTCAAGTACAAAAGGAAACTTCAACATACTTAATTGGTTACAGGTAATTTGAATATTTTTTACTATAGTATTAAAAGTGCAGAATCAAACACAGGTATATTCTTCCAGAAAATCAAATAATTCTTGAGTGGACTTTTCAAGTAACATAGAGGAGCTGTGCTTGCATTTTATTTTCCTGAAAAAAAGCCTTGTTTCTAGTTTTTGATACCTTTTTTTAATACTGAAGAGTATTATAATGAAATATTAATTTAATGAAAGTTGCTGTCGTGAACTTTATATATAATCAAAAACATACATCAGTTAAAGAAATACAAGATAGTATATAATTAAGCACTAATGTATGAGACCAGGTAATGGTTGCCTCAATGATTTGATTCTGAGATGGTGAAATTCTAGTATATGGATATTGAAATGGAAATTAAAAGCAAAATATATGGAGACATTTTCTTAAAGTAATGATGAATGATCCTTGGAGGTATGCTTAATGTGAAGAAATAATTAAGACCATTATAAACTGATGAACAAAAATAGATACAGAGGCAGAGCAACATGGAACAGACTGTCAAACTACAGCGTGAAGGCCGGGGAGGGTTGGGGGGGAGGGGTAAGAGATCAACCAAAGGACTTGTATGCATGCATATAAGCATAACCAATGGACACAAGACACTGGGGAGTAGGGAGGCCAGGGGAAGGTCAAGGGGGGAAAAAAGGAGACATATGTAGTACTCTTTGCAATAATTTAAGCAATAAAACACAATTTTAAAAAAAGAATAAACAACTCAAGGCAAAAAAAAAGAGAAATAATAAAAGCAATAACATTTGAAACAATAAAAAATTATACTGATTTGACTCTGTTGCATAAATTATCTAACAACTCTATTGTGTATTTTCATCAATCTAGTACATTTTGGAATTTTACTACATTCTTGTCTTATTTCATTCAGTTTCCCTTTTAATTTTTGACTTATTTTTATCCTCTCTTTTTTTTAAAATATGTTTTATTGATTTTTTACAGAGATGAAGGGAGAGAGATAGAGAGTTAGAAACATCGATGAGAGAGAAACATCGACCAGCTGCCTCCTGCACACCTCCCACTGGGGATGTGCAGGCAACCAAGGTACATGCCCTTGACCGGAATTGAACCTGGGACCTTTCAGTCTGCAGGCCGATGCTCTATCCACTGAGCCAAACCAGTTTCGGCTATCCTTCTCTCTTATTATGAGTCCCCTGACCCCAGATTATTTTGTCAAGTCTGCATTTTAATATTTCATGGATGGCATCAGAAAGTTTTCTAAAATTCTCTCTGGCTCCTGTGGGAAAAAGTTCAAGTGCTTGTTATCTTTCTAAGCTTTGAGATTACTGTATTCATATGGATTCAGAAAATTTGTATAAGCACCTCTCGTTCGGTTCCCTGAGCTTTGAATTTGAAGAGCTGTGTGTAAGCCCATTGTTTGGTAACGGTATGAGCAATATTCTGTGTAGGGTCTGTAGATGTTGTTCTTCTTAGCTTACCTCGCCCAGAATGGAACCTCTGCCCTGTGAATGAGATGGGGTGAGGGTGATCAGGGACCAGTTCCAATGTTCTCAGGATGTCACACCTGGACTATAGCCTCTACCCTCTGAGTGGAGGCTGAGTGGAGAAAGAGGACCCCCAGTCTCTCAGCTGCACTTACCATGGATTTAGCTTCTGTAACACTGCAATAGAGAACTGTAGGGGGTAAGAATACTGGTGTTATACACATCTTGAAAAGATAACATAGCCCAGGACTGGGAGCTGGAGAGAGAGGGAGATCCACCATCATGCTAAGATGTGGAAAGGGAAGGGAGGGAGCACGAGGTGGGTCAAGTGCTACAGACTCTCCCTGTTCTTACTGGAATTTAGAAGTTTCTTTTGTAAAATATATATATTTTTATTGATTTCAGAGAGAAAAGGAGAGGGAGAGATAGAAACATCAATGATGAGAGATTCATTGATTGGCTACCTCCCTCCTCACTGGGAATCGAGCCCACAACCCCTGCATGTGCCCTAACAGGAAATTGAACAGTTACTTCCTGGTTCATAGGTCAGTGCTCAATCATTTAGCCACACTGGCTGGGCTAGAAGAGTTTCTTGCATATATAGTTTTTTATTTGCTTTATTCCTTTAGGACAATTTGCATTATCCCCTTAGGACAACTTACAACGTTAGCTTTTTGCATGTGTTTTAATAATTTTCACCAGTTATGGTTGTTTCCTGAGGGGGTGGTGAGACTAGAGAGCTCCTCATATGGCCATTCCAGAAGCTGGAGGTCTTCAATGCTGGATTTGAAAGGCCTTCTAGAACCCTCATTGAATCAATATTCAACACACTACTTAAAAAACTTTATTTTTAAATATTTATGTATGTTTCATGCTACTAGTAAGAAAAATAACAAGATTTTCAAAATCCTTGACTCAGATTAAGAAATAGCACACACTCAAAACAAAACATTAATATTTTAGTGAAATGAGGAAAATGCTAGCTTCTCAATCACCATTGCATGTGGGCTTGGTTGTTTAAGTGAAGTGTAAGAAAATATTCCCTCATTCTTAAGCTGAAACACTTTCATCATTGAAATATTCCACCAAACAGCTTGTTTCATACCAGTTAACAGCCTTGCTTCAATTTAAGATGAATGCAAATAACAGTGTTTGTAATGCAGATGGCACGGTGGGAGGGACAACTGTTTATATAATTTTCTCCCCCTCATCAACTTTCACTCTTAAAGCTTAGCATAATGTTGAAATCAGACTGCTTGGGTTTGAATCTTGGTTTCAACACTATGCGCTGTGCCCTTTGAAACAATTACTTTAAATTTCAGTTTCCAATTTAAAAAATTGAAGTAATAATTGAACATACTTTTAGGGTTATTTTGAGGATTATAGATAATCAATCATTTATATAAAGTGCTAAGCAATTCCTGATGTATAATAATACATATTTGTAATAATCTCTAATGTAAAACAGTAAGTTAATATGGTAATAAAATGAGAAATCATAAAATTGTTATTATCCCCTTAGCAGCTTGACATAATCAACAGAAAATTGAAGTCTACAAACCTTATTGTTTAATGAGGTATAAATTTGACTAATACACAAGAATTTCCTAACTGTTCTTAATTTTCTAACTGGTTTCAGTTTACTGGATTTTCTTAAACCTTATGTATTTCTAATATCTTCTCTAGAAGAATACATAATACTTTTATTAAATATTAGTCCACATAAGTTTATTTTTTCAATGTAGATAAACTAAGCAATGAAACTCTTGGTGCTGGATGTCTTTATCTTTCACGTCTTTGTTTAATTTGAGAGAGACAGAGACAGAGAGAGAGAGAGAGAGAGAGAGAGAGAGAGAGATTTGTTTTTCCACTTGTTTATGCATTTATTGATTGATTCTTTACATGTCTTGACCAGGGATCGAATACACAACCTTACTGTACTAAGATCAGGATGATGCTCTCACCAATTGAGCTATCTGGCCAGGGCCTATCCTTTACTTCTATCAGTCACATACTATATATCAGTCACATACTCTAAGAACTCAAATTGTTTTGTGTGTATATCCACCATGTAGTACCTGGAATGAAATAAAACTTTATATGAGGTTTTCCTCAATCTGCTTTTCATTGAGTGGCTTTACCCAATTTCCTTCTATTGTGCCAGACACTCTATTGGGCATTTGGAATATAGAAATGAGTGAGAACTGGTGGAGTTTTGTTTTGTTTTGTTTTGTTTTGTTTTGTTTTGTTTTGTTTTGTTTTTCAGCTGAAAAGTGGAGAACCAGAAAAGCAAACCGCTGGGATAAATTTTGAAAGGTACTGTTGGAGAGATACCTCTAAAGAAGTGATTTTCAACCTGTATGTTGTAAGGAATTTTTTTAACATCCCAAACCTGACTATGTAATCAGGGGCACTGACCTCTTCTTTATTAGCTTGTCAAATTTTTAAAATGACAAGAGCCAACACAACAGTAGTTGTACAGTGTGAATGAATTAACATTATACCTATTTTTCATCAGATTGGCAAAAAACTATAATATACCTTTTGGTTTGCTATAGAATTTTAGTAATTACTTTATTTGTTCCATGAAATAAAAAAAGATTGAAAATCACTGCTCTAAATTATTGTAGCAAAACAAAAAGCAAAGACTCCCTGGAAAAGCTTCAAAGAGGACAGGAAGGAGATGTCATCAAGGTTGTTTATCAAAGCCAGTGAATAATTTTCCACATTAGATACAAAAAGGCCACTTCTGCCCCAGAGAACAACAAATATAAAGGCATAAAATAGGTAATGAGCTTGTTGTTCAAAAGATGCTGAAAAGTTGGGTATTTGGAAAGCCCATTGCATGGGCTGAGGAAGGAGAATAGTATGGGATCTAAGGGGCATGTCAAAGGCAGATTGTAAAGAACTTTTATGCCTTTTCAAATGTTTTGGACATCATTCTGCAGGCAAAGAGGAGCCAGAAAGGATTTTGACCAGTAAGAATGACATTGCCAGTTAGTTTCTAGAATAGTAACTCTGGTTGCATTATGAATTATTGAAGGGTATGGTGCTTGCATTTCTTTTGCGAAGGTCTAGGTTAGGGTAGGTAAGAGCTGGATAAAAATAGCTAGATACAAGACAGCTTTTTTGTTCCATGCAATAGAGTGTTTCCTACCTAACTGAACCGTATCCCGCATGGCCAGGGGTTAACCTGAGGAGGGGTGGTGGAGGATTAAAGAAGACAGACAAGGGAATACAGTTGGGACTAGATGGATCACTGACTGGATGATGAAATAGTTGACACAGCCTGAAAGCTGAAGCTTTATTTTATAATCAGGGCACACAAAGCAAAACAAGGGGAGTGGTCAACATGTTTACAATGTTTTTGCAAGTTTCAAATCTATTTCCTTACTCAGGCCTTGTTTTGGCAGCACTTGCTGCACCCCCCAAAGCCTATTAGCGACCTAAGAACAAGGGAGGACTGTAAGGTCAAGCTTAATTGTGCTAGGAAGGCTCTGCCCTCCAAGCTGGGACTTGTATGTGGCTCTGCCACAGGTCAGTCCCAGTCTTGACCCTATAGCCGCTTCCTACACCTAACCCCTCCTCTTCCCCAGAACATACATTTAGTCTTATTTTATGAAATTGGTAAACCTGTTATGATTCTACCACCTAGTTTTCTTTGCTTAGCCAGCTCAGATAAATTGCTTTAATGCACATATTGTAAGGGAAGCATATTCCAATTTGGGAAATATATATCAGATGCCATTGAAATTGTGCATTTTAGTACAATGAGGAAATTTAAGTAGGTAGGGGAATGTATTGAAATGTTACTAATGATATAATCTACTTTTATAATATAATGTATATTTAGAAGAAATAAAGTTAATTTTATGTTTATAACGCCATAATAATGAGAAGAAAACGGTAAATATTTGTGAACTAAAACTAATATGAAGGTTATTTTAAAGCAAGATCTCATAACAAAGATTTTTTAATGAGAAAAATATATTGATTCATGTTTACATGGTAATCACTTGATTTGGTAGTTGGGATTTATATATTTTTCATAAATGATTTCCAAATCTGCCCTAACCAGTTTGGCTCAGTGGATAGAGCATCAGCCTGCAGACTGAAGGGTCCCAGGTTTGATTCCGGTCAAGGGCATGTACCTTGGTGCAGGAGGCAGCTGATCGATGTTTCTTTCTCATCGATGTTTCAAACTCTCTATCCCTCTCACTTCCTCTCTGTAAAATATCAATTAAATATATTTTTAAAAATGATTTCCAAATCTATTCTATTATTATTTTTAGCTACAGATTGGTGCCAAGATCAGTAAATGACACACTAAACACATTCACCCATCATGCCCTACTTTGTTTCCCAGAACACACACACACACCCCTCCTTGGCATTACTGATATTTTTCAGAGAAACCCCTGATATTCTGTCATGCAATTCTATCATGACATATACATTTAGCAACTAATTTTTGTTTCTTACCTTTGTTCCTATGCTGGAGGGCACTTTTGAAGTTGTTCTGTTTTCCTGAACATTACCAATAACAGCTCCACTAGCCATTGTGGATGTTGTCATCAAGTTAACACATGGGGGTGTGTAAATTTACAGTAAGAAGGAAATTTTATTAGAGATAATCGGTCTTACATTGCTCAATCAAGAACAGATCACCCCATGACCATCTGGTCCCATATCAGTTCATTTCTTTTATAATTCAGGAATTAGTGTTTTTGAAGTACATGGTATGTGAACCATGCCTAGAAGCTTTTTCATATTTAATTTGAACATCCTGCTTTTAACTGTCAATAGCACTAAAATGATACAGATTTATTCCAGACTGAATGTACTGTTGTGTGGCTTATACTGTAACTCTCAAGTTATACTTCTGTTTTTACTATATGCGCCTTAGAGTGTTTATAATTTTATTGGAAGCGGCAGATATCAGCACCCTCGTTAACACCTTCCACCTTCCTCTTCTGTACTTGAGAAGTTGGCAGCACTACAAATGGAACAGAGGCTAAGGTACCAAATGTGGATCTGACACAGATGGACATGAATTGTCTTGCATCACCTTGGGGTTCATCCAAATTTATTTTGTGCATTAATTCCCCTGCATCCTACTTCTTGTCTCCCAGGGCCATGCTTTCCCATGGTCATTGTGCAAACCTTAGGTATACTGAGCCAAATTAGCAAGTAGTCATGTAAATTTGACCCTTCTGATACATTTATTGTGGATGAGGTTATAATTGGTAGAAAGAAGTATGAAAGGTATGTGGCCGCTTCAGGGTTATTAATATTTTTGCTGTATACTTGGTACACTCTGGAAAATAGGTGGTTGATAATTTGTAAAATTATGGAAAACACTATAAATGGTTTTAATATAAAAAAGTAGTAAAATATTGACTCATGAAGTTATTAGCTTAATTTTTATCAAAGCTTTTACTTGTATTTTCAGTTACATATCAACCACATTTCATAAAAAACTCAGGGTCCTACAATTTTATAGAGAATATTACTTATTATATCAGAAAAAATCACAAATCAGTACCAGTCCATATAGTATACTTTATATTAAACAAATCATGAAATTAAAATCATAACACCATGTATTGAACAGATTTGAGATGCATGAAAATTCGTAAAAGAAGTACTAAAACGTTTCAGGTATTGAGAACTCTTATAAGGTAATTCTGTTGAAATCTCCATCATTAGTGAGTTATCCATTTGTTTTATCAATGCTTGTATTTGGATTTTATGAAATAGCACTGGACTCTGCCTACCTTAATAAAGATAGAATATAAGAAGATAGACATTGAGTCAATCACAGAGGTGTTTGCTGTCCATCACAGACTTCAAGGATGGATAGGAAAAGGATATTTCTAGAAAGTATAAAAATAGGGGGAGAGATCAACCAAAGGACTTGTATGCATGCATATAAGCATAACCTATGGACACAGACACCAGGGGTGTGAGGGCATGAGCAGGTGGGGGAAATGGGGATAAGGACACATATGTAATACCTTAATCAATAAAGGGAAAAAAATAGAGTCCTATGAACAGTCTCTCTAGAATATTCAAATCAAGATAAACCCATTCCAACCATTCCCCTCCAGATTTTCAGAGGAGTATTTGATTGGCCTAGTTTGGTTCTTATGCACAACCCTTGCCCTAATTTGAGAATACAAGGTTGATAGTACCACTCGGATCTCATTAATTGAAAAGTGGTGTCGCTTGTCTTTGTTTACTTGCTAGTTTGATTTTTAAATTGCTGAACAACATTCCTCCCTTAGTCTCTTCTTTCTGTGTCCTCAAATGGTTCTCTCTTTGTCCTCAAGAGGAGCAGGATACAGAACTCCTTCCCTGCTGAAATGAATACTTAATCCTTTTGTATTTTTAATAATTTCTAAACTGAAACAAATTATCATAAAAAAACAAATGTTACTAATAGGATTTGTCACCACAGTTCTTCTCTGTTTGCTTTGTTATTCCCACTGCAATTGCTAGTTTTTGTCCTAGGAATCTATTTTTATTTAGGTGAGATAAATCTAAATAATTTGGTTAGAGGTAGGTTTGGGTTGGTATCAAGGTTAGAAATTATTAGATATTTGTATTTCTGCATCTGATTCCTAACTATCTTTAAAAATTCCTTTTCATGCACCCTTCCAACTCTATTTCTAGGTCTGCGCAATATTTCAATTCGATAAACATTTATTTTGGCCTAATATGTGTCAGTCCAGAAATGGTAAATACCTTTTTTCACATGTGCCAACACTGATAAAACAGTAGATGGTGTGTGGTGTTGAGACTTATGAGGCAAAGAACACTGGAATCTTTTAATAGCATCATTAATAAAGAGAGTATGGCCCTAGCCCGGTTTGGCTCAGTGGGTAGAGTGTCGTCCTGCGGACCGTAGGGTCCTGAGTTTGACTCCGGTCAAGGGCACGTACCTTGCTTGGTTGTAGGCTCCGGGCTCTGGTTGGGGAGCATGCTGGAGGCAACCAATGGATGTGTCTCTCTCACATAGTTGTTTCCCTCTGTCTCTTCCTCTCCCTTCTACTCTCTAAAAATCAATGGAAATAATATCCTTAGGTGAGAATTAAATAACAAGGGGGTATGGGTGCAGCTCTCACACACTTTGTTTCAGTTTTTGTTCTGGACACTATAGGGGATAAGACAAGAAACCTAATTTGGTCCAGCGCTTGTGGAAATTATTAGACTCAAGTTGGAAAGCCTTGAGCTTGGTATCCCCATTAGGAAGTTCCCATAAATACTTTAGTTGAGTGGAGATGAAGACCTAGATAGGACAGTGATACTAGAAATGGAAATAATGGCATGGATAAGTGGACAATGTTGTTGTTATGACTAAAAAGATGCTATAGATACCTTAGCACTGTAGGCATATTCTATGCTCACTAGAACACTGAAGAAGGGAAGCTATGTCTTTTTTTTAATTTTGCTCTTTTATTTGCCTTAAGTACTTTCACCAAGTCTTCTAGTTCTATGTTTAGGTGATACTCCCCTTTTCTTTCCATTTTATTCAATGTAGACTTACAAGATATGAATGCTTGGCCTCACCAACCTGAAATTCTATTCTTTAATAGTCCAACCAACTTTTGTTTAAATGTATGACTCCCATCCAGTGACCAAAGTAGGTAATATGGACAAAAATGGTAGAATTTTACCTGGATCAAGGACCCATGTTTCTCACTAACATGGATTCTCTGACTTCTCATTTAGGAAAGAAAATTGTTCTATAGACTCATCATTATTGGTTTATGATATCAATATGCCTTAACCATAAAAAATGGCAGTTACAATTTTAGTAATAGAATTTCATATTACTGTCACTTTAGTAATAATTGAGAAGAGTAATGTAGACTCCTTTATTCTCAGTAACTGTTCTGATGTACCCATCCTGCTGGATATGAGGTAAACTAATTTTGATCTCATCAAATAAACTCATTCAAATCCTATAATGTAATCAGTCACTTCAGCTTTAACTAAGTTTCATTTGAAGATTGCTTTCTACTTGAGATTTCTCTACTTCTCTCTAAAATAGTACCTGAAGTATGAAGAAGTGGCTGTCATGGCATTGTGTTGTTAAGAGGAAATGGATCGCCTCATCTCATAATAGTTTGTTTGTTTTTTTTTGGGGGGGTAATGGCAGAATCTATCCATTGGGTGTTCTGCTAGTAGCTGCTGATTGAAATTGACAGTTGGAAAAATTCATAGTTCAGAATCTCTCATCTCAGGCCTTTTTAAAGATCCCTGGCTTATTCAGCCACTTTAAACCATCCCTGAAATTGCGTGGCTTGTCCTCCTTTGTTCTCCAGAAAAGACAATTTCACTATTGTTAGGTTACCAACCCCTCTTTAAAATATGCTTAGTGGCTGGTCTATAAAAACTGAGGAAGGCCTGGGAGGGCAAATTAAGTGATCTCTGTGCCTAAACACATCAGCCTGCTTTATAAGCTGAGTTAAAAGCTCTTATGTTTCTTTTTTTATTTTTATTTTTTACTTTTTGTTAACCCTCACCCGAGGATATTTTTCCATTGATTTTTAGAGAGAATGAAGGGAGAGGGAGAGAGACAGAAAGAGAAATGTCGATGTGAGAGAGACCCATCAATTGGTCCCCTCCAGCACTTGGCCCTGGTCAAGGCCTCTGATGGAGCCTGCAACCCAGGTATGTGCCCTTGACCAGAATCAAACCCAGAAACCTTCAGTTTGCAGGCCAGTGCTCTATCCACTGACCCAACTCAGCTAGGGCAGCTCTTGTGTTTCTACAGTCACCCTGAACAGCAATTTCCTTCCAGTGTTCAAAATGGAGACAGAACTGTCCTCACTACTTCTCACAACTTATGGGACATACTTCTCTTGACTGAAACCTAAGAAGGGAAAATAGAGATATGCATCTTCCTCTCCTATATCTGTTTCCTGTCCTTTTCCCACAAGACTCCAGTAAAAAGAAATAAAAACCACATTCATAGTTTTCAAAAATTTTAATCTTATCACATTATCAGTACATAAGAGACATTAAAGAAATTTTATAAGGATTTTTCTTTATGGTATTTATCAACTTTATCACTTATTCACTCTCACATAGACTTCAATCTGTTCTGTTTGATTTATTGAAATAATTTTCAATGCCTCTTGCCTTTTTTTTTCTCTTCCCACACCAGGCTATTTTGCATTCTGTTGCCAGATTATTCTTCTGATTGCTCTGCTTTGATTATATCATTTTTTTTCTTTAAGACACTCTAGAATTATGTCTCATCATTTATCCAGTATTCTCTTTCAATTCTATGCCTGCTGAGTCCCAAAACTCTTTTCTGGTTATTGTAATTTCTTTAGGACATACTCTTAAATTTCTTCCTTCCTCATGCCTTTGTTTATTGCATTGCCCCTTATGATAAGTAGCCATCACTGACTGTTTCTTTGGAGGCTAGTCTTAGACCTAGGGATATGAAACTGACTCCCTCCACATCTATACTTTCTTCTAAGGGGTTAGCAGAGAATTCAGTCTGTAAAACATATGGAAATGATATCATAAGATTTGGTATCCTCTCTTTTTTGTGTATGTACATCTCTTCTCCAAGCTCAATTAGAAGCATCTTAAACAAACAAATGCATTTACTCTTTTTCTTCAGTTTTCAGTGTCTAATGGGCAGCATCGAGCCCTAAATATTTTTTCAACAAAATTGAATAGCAACTTAAAAATAAAAGCACATGTAGAAAAACCTGGGTTTGAATGATCGGAATATTGCTTTTTTATGCTGCCCTTTAGATTTTTTTATATATTTTCATTAATACCCTGTACTATTCTTATAATTTAAAATTGTGTCAACAGTACTGTAATTTAATTACAATGTGATTCAAGCATACTGTGCAAAGTTTTATTTATAAAACACAGTCTGCAGTTAATCATAAAGTAGTATCTTTGGTGTTTATTTCCAAACATTTTATCTACATTATTTAATTAGAATATTTGAAACATGCTGCTCCTCAACTATGACTATGATTATCTAATCATGTCATTGAAGAAAATTTCTCAATTTCTTAATATTCAGTTTTAAACTAAATCAACCTGACATGAATCTAGTAAAATTAGTTATTTAGAACAGATGGTTCACCAGAGATTTGAACCCAAGTAAACATGAGGTGGTAGATTCTGTGAATCATTAAGGATTTTTTTCAATTAATCGCCACGTTATAGTTCTCTTACAAAAATTTAAGGATTTACACATAACACTACTTTTAGATTCTATGTATATGAAATTAAAGGGTTGATTTTGATGGTTCCTTGTGATTTTCTAGTTATTACATCTAGTTGTTACATTCTGTGTTTATATGATCAGAACATTTGTGAGTCCCACCAACTTTAGTACAGGGGTTTCCCTAAAGAGAAATATGCCTATTTGATTGAAAGGGTTAACTATGTACTCAAAAATTACTTTGGTTGAAAAAGAGCAATGATCCATTCCTTATGAAGAAATACTTAATTGTCCACTCTTGTAATAAGATGTTCTTTAGCTCTAAACTATCCCAAAGATCCTGAAAAAGATATCAGGGGAAAAGGCACTTTAGGAAATGTTCAATGTATGGCATGGGCTTGGAATTTTCTCATTAAATTTAGCCCAATCTTGACAATATTATAAGGGGTGATATTTTTTCAAGGATGAAATGCTCTTGTTCAGTTTCTACATAGTAGAGATGTATAAATTAGTCTATCGTCTTTGTATTTAGATACGCAGGTCATCTTTGAAATGTATTCCATTGTTGTTAAGAAGAAATAAATCGGTGCGCTTATCCTTGAGCTGGACATTTGCCAGCACTGATTCAGAAGAAAAATGTATCTGATATGTATATATTTCTGGGCCCTTTCTCTCTAGGTATACCTCTAATAAAAAGGTCATGGTCCCTATTATATTGCTTTTTAAAAATTATTTTCACGGGATTGTAGTTGAAACTGTACATCGCACATAATTTAACAAATGTACCTAATTACTAAAATTGCTAAATAATTAATTGAAAAACATAGATAATGCTTGTATAAGAAATAAGTCAGATGGAAAAATTTAAGAACCATTATCATTTCACTATATGTGGGATACAAAACAAAGCAACAAACAAACAGGACAAATAAATATGGACTCATAGACATAGACAACAGTATGGTGGTTATCAGAGTGAAAGGGGGTTGAGGGCAATGTAGAAGAGGTTATAAGGGGTCAATATATGCTGATGGAAGGAGATTTGACTTTGGTTGGTGAACACACAATGGAATATACAGCTGATGTATTAAAGTATTTTACACTTGAAAACTATAAAATCTTATTAATCATTGTCACACCAATAAATTTAAAAATAAAAAGAAACATTTTTTTCAAAAGTACCTAATAAGATGAAAGAGATTGAGTCAAGTGGAAAGATTTATTAAAAATCATTTTGAATTGATTAAAAGTAGCATTCTTCCTTTCCTAATTTTGTTTTCTTTTTATTTTAGTTGGCATACAATATTATATTAGTTTCAGATTTACAATATAGTGATTCAAAATTTATATACCTTAGTGCCATGGTTGGAAAACTGTGGCTCGCGAGCCACATGCGGCTCTTTGGCCCCTTGAGTGTGGCTTTTCCACAAAATACCACGTGCGGGCCCACACGTACAGTGTGATTGAAACTTCGTGGCCCATGCGCAGAAGTCGGTAATTTGTGGAAGAGCCACACTCAAGGGGCCAAAGAGCCACATGTGGCTCGCGAGCTGCAGTTTGCCGAACCGCAGTTTGCCAACCACCGCCTTAGTGAATACCTCACTAAGTCTAGTAATCATTTATCACCTTGTATACTTATCACAATATTATTGACTACATTCCTCTTCACCTTTTTCACACATCCCCTCACATCCCACCCCTCTTAAAACATCACTTCCTAATTTTCAAAAGACAACACCTTATCTTCTTTCATATTCATTGTTTCCAACTCTGTAACTTCATCTTAGTAATCAACATTAACACTGTATATTACCCATGGATTTTTACTAATTTATCTTCTTCCATATATTCTTATCTAAAAAAAAGTGTTTACCAAGATCCCCAGGAGAAAAGGTCAGAAAAAGAGAATTTCTGTGTATACCTAGCTTATTATTATTATTATTATTATTATTATTATTATTATTATTACTAGAGGCACAGTGCACAACATTTGTGCACTGGCGGGGGGGCATATCTCTCAGCCCAGCCTGCGCCCTTTTGCAGGTGGACATCCCCTGAGGGGTCCTTAGCACTGCCATGGAGGCAAAACAGGCTCTGGCCACTGCCACTGTGCTTGCCAGCCTTGAACCTGGCACTGACCACCAGGGGGAAGCTCCTGCATTGAACATCTGCCCCCGGGTGGTCAATGTGCGTAGGATTTTATTATATAGTATTATTATTATTATTATTATTATTATTATTTTATACTTTTTTTAAATCCTCACTCAAGGAATGCTTATTTATTTATTTTATAGAGAATGGAAGGGAGAGGAAGGAATGGAGAGGAGGGAGGGAGGTCGAGGTAGGGGGAAAGAGAGAGAGAGAGAGATTGAGTGCAGTTGCCTCCCACATACACCCTGACCAGGGATTGAACTCACAACCTGGGTGTGTGCTCTGACTGGGAAAGGAACTTTTCCCTTTTATTTCTTTTGGAATCTCATCTTAATAGTTGGAGACCTCACTCTGATCCTTATGTGAGTGTGTTTTTTGATGGGTTTTCACTTCATCCATTCATTCATTAAGCATTACTGTTCACATAGCATAGGTTATACACTTCATTAGTCATGGGAAATATAAAAATTCATAGCATCCTCTCTCCTTTGAAGCAGGATTTCATAGAAGACAGAGGCATGTATACTTAAAATACTATGTGATAAATTAGATGTTCTGAGCATGTGAAAGCAAAATGAAAAGAAAAAAAAAAAGAGGTAACTGCATTGTGGATTTGGGGACTTCATGGATGAAGTGATCCTGAGGGGTTAGTGAGGGTATTCCATTTAGCTAATCTTGGAAGAGCATGGGAAGGCAGGAATAGTCCAGGTAATGTAAAAAAAAATTTGCAAAGCTGTAATATGTTCTGGGTGTGAAAAGACTTTTTAGGACATCTTAACTCCAGAAAGGGTAAGTGTTGAGATAAGTGAATAAAATTGTAACTATAGAAATGATAATAAATGGCCTGGAAGGTCGCTTTCAGGAATTTGGACTGTATCCTAACAGATTATGGAGAGCTATTGGAGGATGTCGAACAGCTGCACAATTAGGTTATTCTTCGGGGACTGTGCAGACTTGGCTGAGTGAAAAATACTAATGGAGAAAAAGGCCAGTTTGAAAGCTGTTGCAATAGTCCAATGAGAAATGATAAGAAAAGCTACCAAGTGAGTGGAGATGAAATAGAGGGTTAGAAGCAAACCAGGATATATTGAGAAGCCTTACTAGCCATGTTGGTGGCTGACAGAGACAACAGACAATATTGGAGCAATCACAAAAGAGGATAGATCTAGGGAGGAATACTGTTTCCTCTGAGGCATGCTGCATTTCAAGTGCCTGAGTAGAGAAGTATTGAACATTTAGAAATAGAGGGTGGGTAATCATAAATCCGAGAATCACTGAGCTATAGACTAATCCATGGGAGAGTCTGAGCTGGGAGTGAGAGGAGAGTGAGCATGTAGATAAATAAGAAAAGCCATCCCAGGATAAGAACCTGTAGAACTCCAACATAATGAACAGCAAGCAGAGACAGAGGTTTGCCTATGGTGGTTTTAAAAAGTTAAGATAACTGAGGATAAGTAACTAATATTTTGTCCATTTGAGTGTGACCTTGTCTCTTTATACACTTACAGATAGAATCCTAATCACACATGATTACAACCAGAAAGTTATTAGATAGATTTGAAGGCCAATCAGTATCCCATAGATTGCCTGTTTTCTAGTTGGAAGCACATTTTTCTTCATGAATTTCAAAGTTTTGTTATTTTACTCATGATCACAATTTACTTTTTATCAAAATTCCATGGAGAGATAATAGGCCATTATTTATTTTATACTGAGGATGAACCATAAAGATTTTAAAAAGTGCATGAATAAAGAAAATAGAAACTCTATATGTGGGATTTTATGTAATTATGCCAGTAATTCCTTGAAGATATTCTGGTCTGTTATGTAAATATATGTAATTATGATCTTTTCCAAACCATATTATTACTCAGTAGTTTAACAGCTCTTTCACAAAATAATCACTTTCAGAACTCAGGAGTATAGTGATACTTTCGCCCCAACTGAAGGTGAAATTAACATCTCAAGTTAATTTAAAATGTATTTTAGAAGAAATACTTTCGAATTTAAAGATATATTTACCCTATTTTTACTTTCATACAAAGAAGTACAGCTGTGGCATAGATAATCATTACCCAAGAACAGGTATGACATAAATGATGACTGACTGTTGTTGATAAATGGTTAGAAAGAATTTGTGGTATTCTAATAATTTTCCCCTGTTTTTCAAGAATCCATTATAGGAGGTATATGAGTGCTGTAATCAAAAATATTAAATTGCAGGAAGAAGAAACCCATAATCTACCTATTCATTCAATGAATATTTATTCAGGACCAAATGTGCTATTCATGGGACTAAATTTTGGGGCCACTAAGATAAATGAAGTATGTGTCCTTCCAGTACATGCCATCTGATGGGCAGATAACTAAGTGATTAAAATAAATTATTGGGGTCACTATATTATACTATTTCAGGGGAAATCATTCACATTGTTATAAAAATAAAGGGACAAATTTTTATATAAGTGATTAGGACAAAGATCACTTGGGGTGAGCAAAGTTTTAATGTGTTTATTAGGCACCAGAGTGACAGGTGAATGTGAATGGGAATATTTGTGTATGTGTTTGTGCACGTGCATATGCATGTACATACATGTGGAGGGTGCATAATTCTAGAAAGAGGGAACAGTGTGAGCACAGGCTGCGAGGTTTGAATCTTCTTGGTATAAAAGTAATAATTTTGTTCAAACAGTTGCAAAGGTCAGGGCAAAGCACAAATGACTAATCATCAAGAACATGTTTTGTATTTTTAAAGATTTTATAAGTACTAAAGGGCTATTAAAAGTGCATGACATAAGGAGGTGACTTAACTGTTTAGTTTGGAAAGAATACTCTTGCAGTAATGTAAAAGAAACAACAAAATCAATGCATTAATAAGTTAATAATAACCAACACATACTGGACATGTTCTGTGTGTTACACAGTCTGTTAAGGCTTACATGTATTATTCCATTTAGTGTTTACAGCAAGCCTATGCAATAGTATTATTACATGACCTTAGATTGAAATATAAGTATTGATTTTATCGACATCAATAATTATAATACCAAAAGACAAATATTTGAAATGGGAAAGTCAAAGGGCCAATGAACAACCTGAAAAAAAAGATGACCAATTTTTTGTCCCCTTCTCAGTTTGTATCTTTAATGTGGCTATCCATTTTATATGGGTATAAGGGAAAAGGAGAAATAAAGGATGGTTCCCAGCTTTTTGGCTTATATGTATTGTGTGTGTGTGTTGTTTTTTAATTCTCTGAGAAGGTAGGGGGGGGAAGGGTTCATTTGGAGAGAAGATAATGAATTAAGTTGGGATATTTGATTGTGAGTTGTCTGAGAACACTTCACTGAAAATATGTAAGAGGAAATTGGATACTGAAGTTTGGAGAGAAGGTGTGGGTTGGGCACATGGATTTGGGGATTATCAACCTGTAGCCAGGAGTGAAATTATTGGTTGTCTATGGAGGATATGTTTAGAGAAGACAGAGATTAAGAAAAAACATCCATTATCGTTCATACCAATATTTAGAGGGACAGCAGAGGAAAAGGCCTATAAGAGGAGAATGAGAAGGAATAGTTAAGGCAGACAAGGAATAAAGGAAAAGCATGCCCTTTTGCTAACTGTAAAGGTGAGATTCAAGAAAGGGCAAGTGTTCCACAGAATTCAAGCAAGGTGAGAGTGAAAGAGTCCATTGGATGTAAATGTTAAGTCATGAATAACCTTGCTGAGAGTATGTTTAGTAAAGATATGCAAATAAATGAAAGCCACCCAGAGGAGAAGGTGACAAGGCCAATAAAATAGCTATGAGAAATTCTTCCAAGAGTCCACATAGTGAAGGAAAGAGAGGGTATATTCAGGGTTTTTATATTTTGCTTTAGGTTTATGTTGTTGTTGTTGTTTCAGATGTTCCCTCTCTTATGTCCCCCATTGCCCTCATTCACCCAGGTAGTGCCCTATCCTGGGCCTTCACCCCCTACTGTCTGTGTCTTTGGGTAATGCATATATGCATATAAGGTCTTTGATTAATCTTTAACTGCTCCTCCCCATTCTTCCCTCTGAGATTCCTTAGTCTGTTCCATGTCCCTATACCTCTAGTTCTATTTTATCCATCAGTTCATTTTGTTCATTAGATTCCTTTTTTTTCATTTATTTTGATTTTTAGATTAAATTGATGATAGATATGTATTTATTGCCATTTTATTGTTCATATTTTTTTATTTTATTTTTCTTCTTAAAACACGTCAACATTTCATGTAATACTGGTTTGGTAGTGATGAACTCCTTTAGCTTTTTCTTGTCTGGGAAGCTCTTTATCTGACCGTCAATTCTAAATGATAGTTTTACTGGGCAGAGTAATCTTGGTTGTAGATTCTTGCTTTTCATCACTTGGAATGTTTCTTGCTACTCCCCTCTGGCCTGAAAAGTTCCTGTTGAGAAATCAGCTGACAGTCCTATAGACACTCCCTTATAAGTAACTAACTGCTTCTCTCTAGCTGCTTTTAAGATTTTCTCTTTGTCTTTAACCTTTGGCATTTTAATTATGATGTGTCTTGGTGTGGGTCCTCTTTGGGTTCCTCTTGTTTGGGACTCTGTGCTTCCTAGACTTGTGTGTCTATTTCTTTCACCAGGTAGTGGAAGTTTTCTGCCATTATTTCTTCAAATAGGTTTTTCAATTGCTTTCTCCCTCTCTTCTCCTCCTGGGACCCCCATGATGCAAATATTGGTATTATTGAAGTTGTCCTAGGGGCTCCTTACACTATTTTCATATTTTTAAATTCTTTTTTTTTCTTTTGGCTCTTCTGATTGGATGTTTTTTGCTTCCTCATATTTCAAGTCACTGATTTGATTCTCAACATCCTCTAATTTACTGTTGATTCCCTGTAAATTATTCTTCATTTCAGTTAGTGTATCCTTCATTTCTGACTGATTCTTTTTCATGCCTTTAATGTTCTAAGAGCCTTAAAATTCTCACTTCCATGCAACTCTCATTAAGATCCTTGAGCATCCTTATAACCATTGTTTTGCACTCTGTATCTACTAGTTTGTTTGCTTCCATTTCATTTAGTTCTTTTTCTGGAGATTTCTTCTGTTTTTGTGTGTGTGTGTGTGTGTGTGTGTGTATGTGTGTTCATTTATAACATGATTCTTTGTCTCAATATTTTGGCTGCTTCCCTGTGTTTGTTTCTATGTATTATGTAGAGCTGCTATGTCTCCTGAAATTGGTAAAGTGGTCAGGTGTAGCAGGTGTCCTGTAGGGCCCAGTGGCTCAGTCTCCTCAATCACCTGAGCTGGGCATGCTAGGTGAGCCCCTGTGTGGGCTGTGTGCATAGCCTTGTTGCAGTTGAGCCTTGATTGCTGTTGGCATCACTAGGAGGAGTTGACTCCCAGGTCAGTTGGCTTTGAGCTCCAGCTGCAACTACAATGATAGCATTGCTTTGCAGGAGACACCCCTATGGAGCAGGACTTGATTCAGTGGGGCTTTGGTGCCCCATGAGTGTGTCACTCACAGATGTGGTAGAGTTGTAATCTGGAATTGTCTGAAGCTGTTCACCGGGTGCAGTGACTCTGGGGCCTCCTGGGAGGTTCAAAGGCAGCCACTGCCTATACCCTGCCTGCATATGGCTGCTACTTGTATTGGGCTTGGAGGTTCCCAGGAAAGGTCAAGCTTTGAACGATGGCAAGCTGCTGCTAGTGCCAGGCCTGGGCCACTTATGGAGAGTTACAGTGCATGCTGAGTCCAGCTGCTGCTTGTTTGAGAGATTTTAGGATAGTCTGAATCCTGAGCCAGAACAGTCCATTCATATGGAAAAATCACTACAAACAGCTTGGGTGAGCCACAAATTGAGTAGGGTGGGATCTCAGGGAATCACCAGGGCTGGGCAAACAGAACAGTGTGGGCCAGGTTGAGGGAGACTTAGATATGGCACCTGCCAGTCAGTTCTGGGAGAGCTGGAGAGAGGTCTCAGCAGAGATACAATAACTTCTGCCAGCACTTTGGTCTGGGAGAAATCTGCCGCCCCCCAGTACTTGCTGTGATGCCAGACAATTTAGTTTCTCCTGGCATGTCCCTGTATCCTTTTAAGTTGCTGCCTCAGCTCTGGAGCTCAGAGGAAGTGAATCCAAGTAAGTCCAGGTATGGGCCCTGTTGGAGGAATTGCTTGTGTCTGTGGCTGTCTCCATGTCACTCAGCCATAACCCCTATTGGTTTTTAGTCTGAGGTTTCAGGACCTTCTCCTCCTGGTCTTCTGAACTCTGGGCTGATCATTCTAGTGTGGGGCTGGGACCCCTTCCTCCTATAAACTGCTTTGGTGGGTTGCAAATTGGGTGGGATGGGTTCTCAGGGAATCACCAGGGCTGGGGTAATCACCAGAAGCCTCCTCAGCCGAGATATCACTCCTAATTAAATAAAACACTGCATGTGTGTCAGAGCAGCCTGTTCTGCCCCTCTACCCCAGTCTCAATGTGGTTTATTCTTTCATTTTCTAGTTGTAGGGCTTCTATTTAGGCAGATTTCAAGTGGTTCTGTATTATGGTTGTTCTGTATTTTAGTTGTAATTTTGAAGTCTGCTTTAGATATTTTATTGTTTGGCTCTAATTTTTGTTTCCTGTGCTAACTATGGAAGCATGTTTATATACAGAGGAGGGAAGGATGCTTGTATACTAGTATATTAGAAACCTCACCTGAAAACAGATAGAAGAATCAGATTAAGAACAAAGTAGGAGTTAAGTGGATTTGATTTATGAATGAGATAAAGGGTCCATTCTTTTTAAAAACTATATTTTTATTAATTCATAGGTTGACAGTCAAGCACTAAGCCATACCAGCTGGGCAAGGCTCCATTCTTATCTGAATCAGGTTGGAGAGAAGCATGGGTTCTAATATAAATGCAATCAGAAGAAGTTCTTAACATTATTTTTTCACTTAAAAGCACAAAACTACACTTAACACAATGTCACTAAACGTAAACCAGTAGTTACAGTGTGTTGCATTCAAAGGAAACTCTGCTTTACCTCAATTATTCTTCTTCAGAGCAAATACTTTCTGGCATGAATATCCTGACTAATTTGTATAAGAGTTAATCTATATTGTCCAAGGGACCAGAAGGCTTTTGCTCCCCAGGAAAGGACATTAGAAGGAACATGTTAGATTTTTCTGATCAATATAGCTCAATTTTTAAGAGGAAGTTGTTAATTTCTTTGAGTCATTGATTGTCTTTGTGCTGTTTCAGGGAATGTACAATGGTGCTGCAATTAGCAATGACATTATTGAAAAGAGTATTGCTCAGCTATTAAATTGGTGAGTTCTAATTTTAGATGGTTCATCTGCCTCCATCTATACTGTTACCATTTAAAAAAGTGGATCTAATATGACACTGACTTCTCATGGCAATGCTATGGCTCAACTTTGGTTTGAGCAGTCCAAGTAGGAGGCAAAAGATCTGTTGTAAATATTCAGGGAATATTTAGAGTGTAGACTACCTATTCATAATAAACTTTCTTTTGAGATTGTATCCTTATAAGAGCTCACATAACAGATATTTTATTATTTTAATGTATTTTTATTGATTTCAAAAAGAAAGGAGAAGGAGAAAGAGATAGAAACATCAATGATGAGACAGAATCATTGATCGGCTGCGTCCTGCAAGCCCCACTCTGGGGATCAAGCCCACAACGCAGGCAATGTGCCCTGACTGGGAATTGAACTGTGACCTCCTGGTTCATAGGTCAATGCTCAACCACTGAGCCATGCTGGCCGAGCTCATAACAGATATTTTAAAGGGGAGGATCTGAAATGGAATATCTGTAACAAGATTTGCCAAACATTAAATTATTGACTGCCACACTATCATCAATGTGTTTATAATAGCATGTTGCTAAAAATCTATTAATATAACCCTCTGAAAATAAAATGTTGATTTCTCATCATCACAATCATATGTATAATTTTAAATTTGAGTCCTCTTATGAACCCATTTTTAATAGTTTCTAAGAAGATTACTTGGAAATGTGGTATGGATATCAACCTTTGATTTTTACTATAGTATTTCAGCTATTTATGTCCTCATGCATAAAGGGTGACTGTATAATAATTTCTTTGGGTTCAGATATTATCAGATTTGGATTCATATCAAATGTTTGTTCTTTTAAAAACTGAGAACATTTACAATGACGTTTCAGTAGTTTTTGCTGAGTTTAACGTAATAAAATATACAACCAATAGACATTTAAAGGATAGGGTTAAAGCATACTGTTATAAAGATACTTTGGGGAAAACCAACCATAGGGCAATTGTTAACCTATCACTCAGCTGAAACAAAATCATTATTGGGCTTTGGGCAACCATACACCCTAATTGAAAATTCTGCAAGACATTCCATAGCACACTTCTGAAGGGCTCTAGAGTCTGTCTAGGTCAAAGCAAATACCCACGAACATGACATGTTGGTCAGTTTGCTTTTGCCTACTCCTAAATCCTGTTCTGTCATGTTTAAAAATTGTGGCAGATGTCATGAATGAGTACACAGCCATCAACAAAGCTGTATGATTGTCTACCTGATGCTCTCACAAATATCTGAATATTCATAGCTTCAGCCCAATCGATCTGAGACTAAATTAAATCCAAAGAGAATGTAACATGATTTTTCTTTACATTGTTGATACATACACATATTTTTTTGGACAGTTATGTATTAAGCCTTCTCTATATGTCTCCCACAGTGCTAAATCTTCTATGGATTAGGAGGAATATTACTATCTTATAATCATTGTTCTTGTATTTATGAATCCTGTTGTGTCATTTTCTTCAGAAGGGTTACATGGAAGTTGATTTAAGGAAACTGGAAAATATATAAGGGGTGGAAACAATGTTTTGGGAATGATGCAAATATTATTGGCAAAGCTTATATTTGTTTCTCTTTGTACCAGTGATGCATATATCCAAATTTAACTTGATGAAAATCACAGGAAATAAAACTCTAAATACAAGAAGAAGCAGTTTCCTTAACAAGTAGGGCTTGCTGATGCAAGCCCTGATAATAAAAGTGCCAGCCCATCCCATCTTGGTTGACCAAATTAGAAACTCATTTAGTACGCAGTTATAATGCATAGGAGATCATAGTGCTCTAATAAATCCCTAAACTTATTCCTCACCAGCATCAAAGGGGCTGCCCAAGTTAAATATAGAAGCAGGTATCTGGAGATACAGAATTTTGCTGCTTGGCATGTTTTGATTCAGCACTGAATATTTATGCCTTTAGTGGCCAGTATGGTGTACTAGTAAGTCTGAATACTTTCCTTGCCAACAATTAGCCAAGGGAACTTGGGAGGACCCCTTAATCTCCCCTGTTACTACAGTAATTATAAGAAGAGTGACTTGTACTAAATTTTTTCTACTGTTCTTAGTGCATAAAAATTTGGTTAGTTTAATACCAGTTAATAGTAAAGAAAATAAAAACCCTGTCCTGTGTTGTGTATATAGATTATAGTTAGTGAGTCAGATAAAGATTATATACCAAAACAAACAAACAAAAAATAACAACAACAAATCTCCTAATGTGTTTTTTCACCCAGAAGTAATTGACAAAACTTATATGAAAGGAAAAAGAGATACCAGGATGAAACCTTACAGGGTAGTTCTTATATTTTGAGAGAGAGAGAAAGAGAGAGAGAGAGAGAGACAGAGACAGAGACAGAGACAGAGACACCAGATGGACTCATACTGTTGGGAAAAAGGTAGCCAAGCAACTGCTTGAGAAGCCACCAAAGGGAGCCTTCTTCAAAGGGATGGGTGCATTGCTGTGATAATCCATGGTTTAGCCTTTGACAGGCTTGCATCTCAGCACTCGATTCTGTTTGAACTATTATGTGCTGACTTCAGCCTGGTAGCACTGAAATTGGGGCATGCCTGCACATTTCATTACCAACGCTGCTCTTCCGAGCCCTAGGAAAATAACACTTAAAACAACAATAACAACCTATACCTACCAATCTAATAATAGGGGTAATGCAAAGATAATCCAGTTGTCTTGTTAGATTATTCATTGATAGGACAAAATTGAGGAATGCAAGAATCCTTGGATAAATAGAAGTATTTTTTTTTTCAATGAAATAACACTACTCTAACTGTTAAAATAGTTTAGCAACCAGTGAGAGACCTTGTAAGGCTAAGTAAAACCGAATAGTCACATTTTATAGAAATGACTGGACCTGGGTCTGAAATAAAGAAATCTGCTTTGGAAAATATGCCATTACAGGAAACAAAAGTATCAGACCATCTTACTCAGTGTAAGGCTTTTAAATCAATAGAATGTTATTTTAGGATATCCATACATGAGGATTTTTACTTTTGTATTAGCTTAAAAAACATCTAAGGAGTCCTAATAGTTACATCTATAAAATTAAAAGAAATACAGATAATGAGGGCCTATTTCCGTGTTGTACAACATTATCTGTTATTCTGATGAAAACCAGTGATCATTTTTTTTTCAATAAGCATATACCGAGCTTCCACTTACACTAAAGAGATATATAAATAAGTAAGGACCCTGTACTTGAGAGGCTTAATGCTAGTAGCAAAGTAATAGAATCCTATTAGAATAGAGAAATAGCATTGTAAAGAACTATAAAATGATAATATCTATTAATATATAATGAAAGTACATAACATACGTAGGTATAATATTGCATTCTACAGAACATGGAATAATTTTGGAATTTATGTAGATAAGCCAGATGTGTTTTGGTTGCTTACACAAAAGGATGGAACTAGATGTGGGCAGCTGGGAATTGTGCATATTAAAAAGCTGTGGCAGTAGTGGTGAGTATGATGATAACAGCAATATTGAGAAAAAATAGAAGGAGGGGGAATGGAGACTATTAGATAATACCATAGAGCTTACTATATGCTAAATATTTTTCTAAAACATTTTGCATGTATGAACTAAGTTAATTCTCACAAAAAATCCTTTGAAATATGCACTGCTTTTAGTCAAGTTCTATAGTTAGGGAAATCCTTTGACAGAGGAGTTAGCCTGCTCAAGGTCACAACAAGTGAGTGTATGGTTGATGCTAAAATCAGGGTATGCCTATGAAATGTGAATGTGAATTTTTCATGGAAATACTGAGAAGTATTGATTTCTCACTTCACTCAAAAATCTAGTATGGCAAACAGAAATGTCTAGGTAATATGGTGCATGACAAGGGTGGATGGATAATATGGCAAACTGAAGAAGATGGATGACCAACTGGAGAACTTACAGCTCATCTCCATGTGGCAAGTGTACCCCTGATGTGATCCTCTAGCAAGCCTACCCACAGTTATCACATCATCCAAGTTTTTAAAGAATCTGAAATCTGGCCTGGCCGACATGGCTCAATGGTTGAACATTGACCTATGAACCAGAAGGTCATGGTTCAATTCCCAGTCAGGGCACATGCTTAGCTTGCAGGCTCAATCCTCAGTGTGGGGTGTGTAGGAGGTGGCCGATCAATGATTCTCTCTCATCATTAATGTCTCTCTCTCTTCCTCTCAGAAATTAATAAAAATATATTGTAAAAAAGAATCTGAAATCTGGATTCATAAGTGAAACCTCCATATCCTATCTAATAAGGAGGGAATATGCTAATTGACTGTCCCGGCCCCAAAGATGGTGGTGCCCACAGCCAATAAGGAAGGAATATGCTAATTGACTGCCCTGCCCTCAAAGATGGTGGCGCCCACAGCCAATAAGGAGGGAATATGCTAATTGACTGCCCCGGCCTCAAATATGGCAACACCCACAGCCAATAAGGAGGGAATATGCTAATTGACTGCCCTGCCCTCAAAGATGCTGGCGCCCACAGCCACAAGATGGCAGCTCCCAGTCCCCTCAGCCCGCTGGAGTAGCTGGTGCACACCTACCTCTGGAGTCCCCCAGTCCCCTCAGCTGCCCAGCCACCCAGCGCTGCCCGAGGCTCAGGTAACCAGGGCCAGCTGAGGCTTGCGCTGCCGGCAGTGACAGCAGCAGAAGTGTGATGGGGCATCGCCTTCCCCCGATCACCGGGTCGTCTCCTGCCCCTGAGGGCTCCCGGACTGTGAGAGGGGGCAGGCTGGGCTGAGGGACCACCCTCCAGTGCATAAATTTTCATGCACCAGGCCTCTAGTTATCAAATAATTGGCAATTAATTTAAAAATTTAAGATAAAATGTTAGGTAGGCTCCAGAGAACATATCAGTCACTGAGCCCAATGAAGCCTGGAAGCCTCTAGGGCACCATTCCATCATTCTAGAGGCATTTACTGACTTTTCCAAGTTTCTTGTAATTTGAGCTCAGAATAAAGTACACAGTAGTTAAAAGTCACTTTCACTCTATATTAATATTGCTAATTGCTTAGTGAGTTGATGTCAGTGCTAAAATATTTGCTTTAAGAATAAACACAGAAGCATGTGAAAATCAAAGTTCAGCAGCATGTTTATAGTTTATTGCCTTAGCTTTTATGCTCCAACTTTGTTAGCATTCCTAGGTTTCCTCTGATTTACTCTCCTGAGCTCTGGCTGTCTCAGTCCATGTCTCTTACAACAGATTATGAAGGTCACTAGAAAAAAGGAAATATCTTATTTCCAAAGAATAAGTTATAAAGTCCTATTAGGAACCCATATGACAATACTAAAGTCAAATGCCATGAAATGTCACAACAAAATTTTGATACATACACTCATATTTCATTTGCAAAGCACTATGTATTAGTTAGTAGTTTTTGCAAATGCACTTCCTCATTTGCTGCCTTTCTTGCTTTATTCTTCCATCCTCCTCTCCTTCTTTTCTCCCTTTTATTCCCACCCAATTTGTTCAAATTCTGTGCTTTCTGGGCTCTTAATATCATTATTGATGATCTCTAATCCAATCATGACTTGATTATTTTGGCACCAGATGCTCCTTTATAAAATAAGGATTGGAATTATAAAAACTTTGATATGATGCAGAATGTTCTGAGAAGAGTAATATAAGTGTTGATAAGTCTTGGTATGTGAGGAATACTTAAATAAACCAGGGAAATAAATAAATAATATTTAGGGTAAATATGATAGCTGTGCTGAAATATTCAGAAGGTCAGCAATGAAAAACCTCTAATATTTAGCTAGTTTGAAAGCATATTCTGACTTGGAAAGTGTGGAAGCTATGGGAGGTATATTTTAGTTTAATAATAAATGAAATATCTATGCATGAAGAGGGCTGCCTACGCATGGCTCAATGGTTGAGCTTACAGTGAAGCATAAGCTCAAAAGTAGTTAAGAGTGATATGAAGTTCCTGAATTTCCAAGTTGACCTCTAAAGAAGTCTAGAGAAATTTATATACACACACACACACACACACACACACACACACACACACACACACACACATATATATGCCTAAGCAACCATTCGACTGTTTGACCGGTAGCTATGATGCACACTGACCACCAGGGGGCAGAGACTCCAACTGGTAGGTTAGCTAGCTGCTGGGGTTCAGCTTATTGGGACTGGGCGCGATGGGCCAGACCTGCCCTGGAGCCCTCCCTTGGTCCCTCCCCTGTCCCGATCGTGCACCGGTGGGGTCCCTCTGCCTGGCCTGCGTCCTCTTACAATCTGAGACACCTCAGGGGATGTCCACAGGCCAGACTGAGGGACCCGGACCTCTAATATTAATATAACATAATGCCTTCATGTGAAATACTTTCTGTGATATTACAGAGGAAACCATTTTATCTAAACTAACCATAAACACTCAAACAGATTACATCATAAATAAACATTAATAGAGACCCAGGATCTGCTACTATATAAAAGTATTAATAAGTATCACATTTGCTTGTGATACTGAGTTTTCTCAGTATATTGAATATCAAATTATTAACAAAACTGATACATCTAGGGAAAATGTAAAACATCAAATGTTTCCTTAAGTGTTCCCCTCTATAATATATTTATACATATTATAAATTGAACAGTTAGATGGTTTTATTTTTAAAAGTTCAAGAAGTCTTCATATCACTTTCTTCTTGCTTGCGTCTTCCATAAAGCTTTTAAAAAGCATGCACATTATTTCTGCTTTTCCTTACTCTGTACCTAATAATAGTTTGTCCAAAGTATATTGGTCTCACTGTTGTAACCAATGTTATCAAATGGTTGTTGATGATTTTCTAAGAAAATCAGACAGTTTAAGAGTACTCAAGGCCCACCTGGCGTGGGTCAGTTGTTGAGCATCGACTTATGATCTATGAGGTCATGGTATGATTTCTGATCTGGTCACATGTCCATGTTGTGGGCTCTATCCCCAGTATGGGGCATGCAGGAGGCAGCCAATCAATGATTCTCTCTCATCATAGATGTTTCTATCTCTCTCTCTCTCCCTTTTTCTTCCTCTCTGAAACCAAAAAAAAAGTACAGTTTTAAAAAAAGAGTACTCAAGAGAAAATGTTTTTTAATTCATATTAGCTGGTTAATGTTCAGTCATTTCTTTGCTTTCACTATTTTGTTCTGTCTTGGAGTGTATTACAAAGTTAGTATGAGGTAAATATTGGAGGTAAATACCCCCAAATGTTGGTATTTAAGTGGTGTTTGTCACACATTTACTTTAAGAAAATACGAGGCTATGGTAGAAAATTCTAATTGTCATCAGAGGACGTGCATTTTAAATAACTACCAACTAATACATAGTGCTTTGCAAATGAAATAAAAATAATTCCTTAAACAATTATATTTAATGTAACAAAGGGTTATAGACTACCCTATGCAGAAACAACACAGACTGCATTGTTATCTCAATCCATGGCCCTGAAAATTTTAGTCGCTACTATTTATTCTCTACAGGTTTCAGCATGTCATGCTTCACTGTCCACCAGTTGTCAGGGAAAAATGTTTGTACCCTGGAGAAAATGAGATCAGTCTTCCCTCTAAGCAAATTGATATTGATGCCTTTTGTCCTAGAAATGCACCTGCAATTTTATTAATGTTCTTATTTGGATCATTTTGTCTTAACTGGTTAATTTTTTCAGGTTATTGTTCATGGGAAGGGATCTGTGGAGAGGGGAACAGATGAAAGGGCAGAGCAACACACAGCTGGATTTGGGGTGGGTAGGTATAGCTTGGATCACTCAAATTTGTATTTTAATTTTAATTTGAAATATTTTTTCTAGTTTAGTCAGGTGATCTCATCTCTACAGCATTTGATAACATTTGGGGTACATATCTCAAACTCCTTGTTTCTCTGTATGTGTATTTTTCTGCATCTGTTTCATCTCTTTTACTACTCAGTAATATCTACTACTAATCAGGCCAGTATAAAATTTTCTTAAAGCTGGTTTGAAAGGTTTGAAGAAATACGGGGGTGGGAGGGGATTGTTAAACAGACATTTTTATTTCCATATATATTTTCTTCATATTTTGTTTGTCCTCCACTACCCTATGTTCTTGAAAATTGCACCCACAAACTATATCCATAGGAAGAAAATAATTCAAGTAGGAGAAGCCCTTTAATGTTTTTTAAAAAACTCAAACTGAGAGGAAAACTTTTGCATTTAATTCATGAGAATTCAACCCTATAAAAGTTTGATGACTTTTGAAACATATAATCCGATTCCATATCTAGGGAGGAAAAATGACATTTTGCTTTCATTAAAACAAAAATGAAAAGAAAAAAAAAAAAAAAAAACCTGGACCATAGGTTTGCAATTAAAGATAACCACATGTAGCCCTAGACCAGTGGTTCTCAACCTTCTGGCCCTTTAAATACAGTTCCTCATGTTCTGACACAACCATAAAATTATTTTTGTTGTTACTTCATAACTGTAATGTTGCTACTGTTATGAATCGTAATGTTAATATCTGATATGCAGGATGGTCTTAGGTGACCCCTATGAAAGGGTCGTTCTACTGCCAAAGGGGTCGCGACCGACAGGTTGAGAACCGCTGCCCTAGACGTTTACAGTGGATAGATCTCTGCCTGCACAGACTGAGGTGTCCTAGGTTCGATTCTGGTTAAGGGCACATGCCTGGGTTGCTGGCTTGATCCCCAGTGGGAGTGTGCAGGAGGCAGATAATCAGTGATTCTCTCTCATCATTGATGTTTCTATTTCTCTCTCCCTCTCCCTTCCTCTCTGAAATTAATAAAAATATATTTTTAAAAAAGTTAACTATAGGTAATTCCACAGAAATGGGTTTCTCACTGAGTCTAAATGACCTACAGCATTATAGAATTGGCGGCCATTCTTTTCATCAGAAACCAGGGTAGGAAAGCCAGGATTTTCCTCTGGATCTAGTACCAAGATTGTGCTTAGGGTTTAAATAAAATGAAAATAATAAGGTGGAAAATTAGAATATATTTGTTGAAGGTTGAAAGATTTGATCCTGTGACTTTTACATAACTCAGGAAAAAAAAAAAACCCAATTTTTCTGTACTTTTAGTGGAAAAGTATGTCAAAACCATAGAGGCTGAAAACTTTCTCTAAAAGGATTTTCAAACAATTTATAAAAAGATGTTTGGGAAATTTATAAAGAACCGGGTAATGTTGGAAAATCTTGTGTTCAAGGCAGGACAGAGCCACCTGATACAACGATGCCATCTATTGGCTTCCAAAGAATGACACTGACCATAGTTTGTTTGGAATGTTAGTGAATTGGACAGTTTTGCAGTTTGCAACATGTGAATAGAAGCTCATTGAAGAAACAGATGGTATTTCTCATGTGCTTTATTCTTGAATGTGGAACTGTACATTATGCATATGCTATACTCATAAATGTAATGTACATGGATATGCTCATAGACATCAATAATCTTCTACTTTATTCTAGATGATTATCTTTTCTTATATTTTTTATAGTAGCCGGGTTTTGTCTATATATGGACTAGTAGTGTCAAACAAGAAAATTTGTATTCCTCATAAAAGACAGCACTCTCTTTATCCAGTGTGTTTCTTATGTCTTAGTCTCTCAATGTTCCCTATCCCAATAGTTGTAGTGGTATGATTCCTAGGCAGACTTAGAATAGAAAAAAAAAGCATACAGGACAGGGACTTGTCTCAGTACTGCTAAATCAGTTCAATATACAGATATAATAACCCAGTGTGTGAAAGAGAAATTTTCGCTGCTTTGAGGAAAGAATAAAACATTTGATTGTGGCTGTCCTAGTTTCTTTGTTTGCCTTAAAATTCATTAAAAGATGTGTTCTATAAAATTACTTGTAAAAACTTGTGATTATTTTAAAGAAAAAGCCTAGATTATAAAGTAATATTTACATGTGATTCAGAAAATATACAGAGAGCATGCATTATTTTAAATAATATTAATACTAAGGGTCTCAAAAGTGCAATAATTTAAAAACAATAAAAATATCAAAGTCGCCAAACCGGTTTGGCTCAGTGGATAGAGCTTCGGCCTGCGGACTGAAGGGTCCCAGGTTTGATTCAGGTCAAGGGCATGTACCTTGGTTGCAGGCACATCCCCAGTGGGAGGTGTGCAGGAGGCAGCTGGTCGATGTTTCTCTCTCATCGATGTTTCTAACTCTCTATCCCTCTCTGTAAAAAATCAATAAAATATATTTAAAAAAGATATCAAAGTTGTCCATCAAAAATGAAGCTAGGGGTTAATTAAGTAGTTTACAGTGCTTTTGTTCTTAAATATTAAGAAAGTGCAAAAGAATAAGCATCCTGACATGCAGTAAATTGAAATAATTTTTTTTTAGATTTCCTCAAAGATGGTGAAAATATACATAATAAAATAATTGGTTCAAGGAATTCTCGTGTTATATTTAACTATGTTAATAGTTGTACACACACAATATATTTCATTGATAGTCATTGAAGATAGAAAAATCTGAGCTAAAAAAAGTAACATTTTTATTTATATAACTCCTTTCCACTTCTTTCTCATTCTCATTAATCTGATCTCATAGGGGTTCTAGGTGGCACATTTATTACTTTTTTAAATGTTTTTATTGATTTCAGAGAAGAAGGAAGAGGAAGAGAGAGATAGAAACATCAATGATGAGAGAGAATAATTGATCGGCTGCCTCCTACACATCCCACACTGGGAGTCAAGCCTGCAATCCAGGCATGTGTCCCGACTAGGAATAGAAGCATGACTTCCTGGTTCATAGGTCAATGCTCAACCACTGAACAATGCAGGCTGGGTATTATCTGACTACTTCTGATTGGTATTTTGGCTAATTGACTGGCAAATTGTAATTATTTCTATGCAATCTATGTGTTTACTTGAGGAGAGTAAAGGCTAAGTCTTCTCATGTAAAACATTTATACTAATAAGACTTCGTTGAAGCAAATACTTTTATTTGAATACCATGGCTTATTTGAAATAATAATCAACACTAATAAAAGAGAAAAATGGTAATTGGCGTACAACGATACCCTTTTCATTGGCTAATCAGGGCTATATGCAAATTAACTGCCAACTAAGATTGGCAGTTAACTGCCAACAAGATGGCGGTTAATTTGCATATGCAGGCACAATGCAGGGAGGCGAAAGGGAAAGCAGGAAGAAGCCCCCTGCCACTGACAGTGATCGGAAACCCAGGGGGGTGCTAAGAGCTGGGGGGCAGGCCCCAGGGCCACCTTTGCCCTGCCCCCCAGCCATGATCAGAGAATCAGGTGCCTTTTCCGCCCTGGCCAGTGATAGCAGGAAGTAGGGGTGGAGCCAGCGATGGGAGCTGGGCACGGTTGAAGCTGGCAGTCCCAGGAGCTAGGGGCCCCTTGCCTGGGCCTAAAGTGAAGCCCACGATCGCGGGGCCACTGTAGCTGTGGGTCCCCGCTGCCCGGGCTGGACGCCTCAGCCAGAGGTATCCTGCAGGGGCAGGGGCGGAGCCCGCGTGATCGCGGCGCCCCCCGCTGCCACTGCAGGTCCCCGCTGCCCGGGCCGGACGCCTAGGCCAGAGGCGTCAGGCCTGGGCAAGGGGCCGATCCTGCGATTGGAGGGTGATGGGGGTCAACGCCTGAGGGCTCCCAGTATGTGAGAGGGGGCAGGCTGGGCTGAGGGACACTCCCCCCCCCACACCCAATGCACGAATTTCGTACACCGGGCCCCTAGTTAAGTTATAAAATAAAAATCTATTGTATTGTTTCTACTGCCTAAGTAAAAATATAAAATTGTATGTTTTTTATCAAACTTAGTTTGCCCCAGCTTGTCTGTGTGTGCCATGTTGATTTCTACCTGTGCTTTATATTCTTAATATATTTCTTTAAACCTACTGAGTCTCATTTTTTACTAATATATAGTTTAAAAGGAAAGTTTATAATACTTCCATAAATGAAAATCTAGTAGGTTATCATTTAAATTTCTTAAATTATAATGCTGTCTTCATTAATATAAGTAAGCCACTATTATATCTCATTGATTTACATTCATACCTTTTTAAGAAGAAAAATTGAATTCTATTTTATCAGCCAGAAATAATGGTTTAATTCATGGTAAAGTAAGGTTCTTGGTCAACAGGAAGTTTCCATTTTTTTAGTTCCAATGTTAACTAATAGTGTGAATCACACCTTTCTGATGTAAGTTCTAGGAAAGGATAAACATCATTTACCTAGTCATCCTGATAGTGCTGGACACTGATTAATCTTAAACTTGTTGTAACTTTGGATAAGCAAGCCTTTGTGTCAAGTTTTGTGTAAGAAGCCATTTGAAGAACATTTGCTCTTAGGCAAGAAAGTGGATTAACCACTCATTGCTGCCATGTTGCTTAAAAAATACTTATAAAAGTTGCATGGAATTGCGTAAACATCTCTTCAGACTATACAGAGTATTTCAGTAAAGTCTTCAATTGATTCCAAAGCCAGGTCAATCAGGTAACCTTGGTTATCAATAATTCTTGGTGGATTAAATTCTAGATGGTTTCTTAGTGGTTAGAGCATAATCCTGTGGACTAAAGGGTTCAGGCTTCAATTCCAGTCAAGGGCACATACCTCGGTTGCAGACTGGCTCCCCAGCCCTGGTTGGGATGCCTGTGGAAGGCAATCAATTAATGTGTCTCTCTCTGTGTGTCTCTCCCCTTCCTGTCCACTCTCTTGAAAAATCAGTGGAACAGAAATTCTCAAGTGAGGATTAACAACCATATACCGTATATATAAATATAAATATAAATGTCAGGAAGACATGTTCTCAGGATATTGGCTGGGATAATGTAGAATGATACCTATTAGAAAGAAACATATATATCAGGCACTGTGTTAAATGCTAGTTATCATCTCATTTAACCCTTACTACTACCTTCCTATGGGTACTATTATTGCTCCTACTAGAGGCCCTGTGCATGAAAATTATGCACTGGGGGAAGGGGGTCCCTCAGCCTGGCCTGTGCCCTCTCACAGTCCAGGAGACCTTGGGGGATGTCTGACTGACGGGGAGCAGGCCTAAGCCAGCAGTCTGACATCCTTAGTGCTTCTGCAGAGGCAGGAGAGGCTCCTGCCACTGCCACTGCACTCGCCAGTCATGAGCCCAGCTCAGGGCTTCTGGCTGAGTGGCACTCCCCCTGTGGGAGTGCACTGACCACTAGGGGGCAGCTCCTGCATTGAGCGTCTGCCCCCTGGTGGTCAGTGCACATCACAGCGACCAATCTTTCTGCCATTAAGGTTGATTTGCATATTAGCCTTTTATTATATAGGATTTTGTAGTTAACAAGCTGAAGACTAGATAGGTGAAGTCATTTTACTAATGTTTCTTACCTAAATTTCCTGCCTTGATTTGCAATGACATAATATTGGATACAAGTTCTGCCTCATGCCAAAAGGACCGGTTCTCTGGTTCCAGGCTTAGCCTGTGGGTCCTCCTTAGGAACCAGAATTCAGAATAGCCCAGCCCTGAAGGTTCATTCTCAAGTATCCACTCAACCTTTCCCATACAGCCCTTCCCTGAAAGCCAAGAGCAGTGAATCTGATCAAGGACATGTAAGTGTGATTAGGAAGAACCAGGAAAAGAAAGAATGGCAATTCTTGCTGGATGACTATTCCACCTGGTCCAATCTTCTCCTTTGCCAGACTCTTACATCCCAAGTACCTACACTTTAATCTGGATAGCTTTAAAAATTACTTCCTGTACCATGAGTACACAAATTCACTTCAGGGAAACTGACCAGTGAAGTCAGTTCTAAATTTACCAGCCTGCTGCAAAATATTTGATTTTCTCATAAATGTAGCAATATTTTTATATTTCTTTGTATATATGCCTATATTAAAATATATTAGAAATGCATTTTCTAAAAATATTAAATATGTAATGTATTTCTGGGAATTACAATGAATACCTATCAATTCAGCATGGCATTACAATGTTATTGAGTGTTTTCTTAGTTGACAACTTCTTGTTTTTATTTTACATTTCTAGATTTTTTTTCTACTTATGAGAAATGCCTACTTAAGAAATTTTAGAAAATACACTTAAAATAAAAAATAAAAAATCGCTATTAATCTCACTGGCTAGAGATAATCACTTATTAGATTTTTCTTGTATATTTTTTCTCCATTTATATTGATTTTTTAATTTCAGTTAAAGGAGAATTCCATTTCTTTCTTATAGCTTTTGCTTTAAGTGAGTAATTTTCATTACCTTTGTTGAGAACGTCATATCCATTCCTCATAAAGTACTCATTTTTTATGGGTCATATTATCAACACTAATAAAAGAGAAAAATGGTAATTGGCGTACGAGCTACCCTTTTCATTGGCTAATCAGGGCTATATGCAAATTAACTGCCAACTAAGATTGGCAGTTAACTGCCAACTAAGATTTGCGGTTAACAAGATGGCGGTTAATTTGCATACGTAGGCACAATGCAGGGAGGCGAAAGGGAAAGCAGGAAGAAGTCCCCTGCCACTGACAGTGATTGGAAACCCAGGGGGGAGCTAAGAGCTGGGGGGCAGGGCAAAGGCGGCCCTGGGACTGCCTTTGCCCTGCCCCCCAGCCATGATCGGAGAATCAGGTGCCTTTTCCGCCCTGGCCAGTGATAGCAGGAAGTAGGGGTGGAGCCAGCGATGGGAGCTGGGCACGGTCGAAGCTGGCAGTCCCAGGAGCTAGGGGTCCCTTGCCTGGGCCTAAAGCGAAGCCCATGATCGCGGGGCCGCTACAGCTGTGGGTCCCCGCTGCCCGGGCCGGACACTTAGGCCAGAGGCATCAGGCCTGGGCAAGGGGCCAATCCTGCGATTGGAGGGTTATGGGGGTCAACGCCTGAGGGCTCCCAGTATGTGAGAGGGGGCAGGCTGGGCTGAGGGACACTCCCCCCCCACCCAGTGCACGAATTTCGTGCACCGGGCCCCTAGTTTTTTATATTCAGAATATACAAAATATCATTGTTACTCCAGGAAGGTATGGAAATCATGTATTTTAACAAAATATGATGCTATGTTCCATGCAATGGTTGTAAATGTTTTCTTGTATTTCTTTGTCCTCAAAGACTTGTTGATCTTTTCGCTTCCTATAAATTTTAGGAGGGTGCTGTTTTTTGTTTTCTTTCTTTCTTGCTAGGCTGCTCTTGTTAACAGCTAGAATCACAGTAAAGAAGGCGATTCTCACCATATCCTCACTTGAAGTTAGTCTTTGCAAGTCCCGATGCCCTTTCTTAGTAAATCCACATTGGTGTAATTTAGTGGTTTTCAAAATTGAATGAATAACTGAATCACTAATATCTTTAGCATTTTAAACACAGCAAATATTGAAGCTTCACCTCAACAACAGACCACAAGATATTCCTAGTGCTTCATGGTTGAGAACCCATAATTGAACCAATTCTACTAACCCACATTATATCATAGTAACTGGCATGGGGTAGGTTCAATAAATACATGTTTTTAGCCCAGCTGGCACAACTCAATGGTTGAGTTTTGACTTACGAACCAGGAGATCAGGGTTTGATTCCAAGTCAGGCAGGGCACATACCTGGGTGGTGGGCTAGATCCCCAGTGGGGGACATGCAGGTGACAGTTGATCAATGATTCTCTCTCATCATTGATGTTTGTATATCTCCCTCTCCCTTCCTCTCTGATTATATATATCATGTTTTTACATTAATAGAATTCTGGCAAGATTTGCCCATGTAAATCATAGAGCGTTCTTATTTGGTGACCCTAATTTTTTGTAGAGAAATACATTATATATTGCTTAGAGTTTTCTTAAATAATAATAGTCCCCTTCCAAAAGAATTGCTTTTATGCTGTGAGCTTCTAAATGTAATTTGAATTCATGGCAATATTGCATTTGTCATTTCTTTTAGCATCTTTTGGGAAGCCTGCTTTGAGATTAGAACTTAATTGGTATGTTTTGTATTTTTGCTAGTACCTTGAGAGCAATTTTTGTTTTGTTTTTAATGGAAATACAGATTAAATAAATCCAAATATCCTGGACATAGCTGATAAAAGTTTGGTTGTTTACTTGGCAGGTAAATACTTCAAGCCAGCATTCATTGTAGCACTTTGAAATGTGATTCACTGATTAACACAAACTTTAATTCTTTTACAGTGAAAGAGGTATCTGTGCTCTTTGAATGTTTAAATCCTCTTAATCATCACCATGAACATTTTTAGAATTCACTTGCAAAATATTTAACTCTATTCCAAACTCGAATACCAGTGTTTATTAGTATACTGTTCAGTGCTATAATATATAAAACAACACAATCCCCTCCCCCAAAAAATGTAAGTTCTGTGGTTGCCTTCCTAGTTGTGCTCTAGTAAAGGACTTTTTTTTTAAGTTAAAAAACATAAAAGGTTTAATGAAACACTTTCAAATATAGCCATAGTCTCTATAAAATAAGTCTATGTATATTAATGTGATTATACACTATAGATACAGCCTACCATAAAGAATCTAATTCTTATGTGATTCTTTTCCTCAAATACTGGCCAACCTCTGAGAGACAATACCTGTAATGTAAGGACAGTTGCTAACTATAAAAAGCATTGTTTAGATGGAAGCTCAGAGTGTTCACCCACTGTGGTTATTGCATGTGTTTACCCAATGACATCTGAACAAGTTGTTTTTCAATAATTTATTCAGACACTAATATCCAATTCAAAATATTCTGCCCCTGGAAATACCTCCTTGAATAAAGTAAATTATTCAAACAAGAAAAACATGTTTTATATATATATATATATATATATTTACATATAATTATCCTATCTAATAAAAGAGAAACATGGTAATTAGCCATACCTCCGCTACCCTTCCCATTGGCTAATCAGGGCGATATGCAAATTAACTGCCAGCCAAGATGGCAGCCGGCAGCCAGGCAGCTTGAAGCTAACATGAGGCTTGCTTGCTTCAGTGACGGAGGACTCCAATGTTCCCTGCCTGCCTTGCCGGCCTCTGAGCTTGCAGATTGAGACATTGTTACAAATATAGAAGCTAAACAAAACCCCAGAAACCTGCTTTCAGCCAGCCGGGATCTCAGAGCTGGAGTTGATACAGTGTTTCGGTTATAGAACCCAAACAAACCAGATACCTGCTTTCAGCAGCAGAGGCCTCAGAGCTTCAGTCACCCGCCATCCTGAAAACAGCCCTCAGCCCCTCACCCAGACTGGCCAGGCACCCCAGTGGGGACCCCTACCCTGAAGGGTGTGTGACCAGCTGCAAACAGCCATCAGCCCCTCACCCAGGCTGGCCAGGCACCGCAGTGGGGACCCCCACCCTGATCCAGGACACACTTCAGGGCAAAGCAGCCGGCCCACACCCATGCACCAGGCCTCTATCCTATATAGTAAAAGGGTAATATGCCTCCCAGCACCGGGGTCAGCAGAGCAGAGAGACCTCCCGGCACTGGCACTGGGATCAGTGTGACAGGGGGCAGTGCCCAAACCCCCTGATCGCCCTGTGGCTCTGTGTGTGACAGGGGGCGGGGCCACAACCTCCCTATCCGCCCTGCTCTGTACGTGGCAGGAGGGAGCTCCTCAACCCCCTGATCAGCCCTGCTCTGTGCCTGATAGGGGGGAGCTCCCCAACCTCCTGATCGCCCTGCAGCTCTGTGTGTGACAGGGTGTGGCCCCCCAACGCCCCCCCCCCCACGGGCCGTGCTCTGTGTGTGATGGGGTAGAGCCATAACCTCCCCATCGGCCCTGCCCTGAGTGTTACAGGGGACGGCGCCCCAACCCCCTGAATGGCCCTGCTCTGTGTGTGACAGGGGGGAGCTCCCCAACCTCCTGATGGGACCTGCTCTGTGCATGACAGGGGGGAGCTCCCCAACCCCTGATGGGCCCTGCTCTGTGCGTGACAGGGGGTGGCGCCACAACCTCCCCATCGACCCTGCCTTGAGTGTGACAGGGGGCGGTGCCCCAACCCCCGAGTCGGCCCTACCCTGAGCGTGACTGAGGGTGGCATCGCAACCTCCAGATCCGCCCTGCTCTGTGCATGACAAGGGGTGGCGCCCCAACTCCCCAATTGGCTGTGCTCTGAGCCCGACCAGGGACTGCACCTAGGGATTGGGCCTGCCCTCTGCCATCCAGGAGCAGGCCTAAGCCAGCAGGTCGTTATCTCCTGAGTGGTCCTGGACTGCGCGAGGGCACAGGCCAGGCTGAGGGACCCCCCTCCCCCCCGAGTGCACAAATTTTTGTGCACCAGACATCTAGTTATATATAATATAATAAGTAATACAATGCATGCATACTATATGACTATATGTTGTAATATGTAATATACATTTCCAAGGTGTTAGGGTAAAAGAGATTAATCAAGCATTCCTTTACATGAGCTGAAGGGCTGAGATATTTCACTATTGAACTTGGAAAGTATACACTTTACTTATCTCAGAATCATTTGAGATCATTCAGAAACCATGCAGAAAAGTGTAAGATGGTGAGAAAAATTCAGATCTAATACTGGTTCTGCAAAAAATCAACAACCAACAGATAAGGCATACCCTTCCAGTCCAAAATTTCCATATCAGGCGGGATCAGTGTAACATAAATATGAAACACTCCTTTAAGCTATAAACTTAGTCAATAAGCACATTGTTAAATGTAACTTTGATATGTTAATTTATTCAATCAGAATGTCAGTAATATACTTTATAATTTCCCTTTAAGACTGATAAAGCAGTGGAACACACACACTTTGACTATTTTTTACTTTCACTAATTATTATAAATGCGTCATGGGAAGCAGAAGAGGGATACAAAATCAACCTGACAAAGCTTGTGTTGTTTTTACATCCACTTTGGTCTTTCATAGCATTTTTAGTTGGACTTTTGGAACTAAAAGGAAGGTTCTCATTTTTATACTCTAATAACTGTACACACATTTGAGTGCCTAAATACACGCATAAGATAAACTTTCTTTTCTAAGAGTGCAGAGCAAGTAGGTGAAGCTTTTCCCCTTAAGAATAAGAGAAAAAAATCTATTATTAAGGCCATTACTTTTCTTTAAGTCTTTTTAAAAATATATTTTTTATTAATTTCAGAGAGTAGGGGAGAGGGAGAGAGAGATAGAAACATCAATAATGAGAAAGAATCATTGATTGGGCTACCTCATGTACACCCCCCTACTGGAGATCAAGCCTGCAACAAGGCATGTGCCCTGATCTGGAATTAAACCGTGACCTCCTGGTTCATAGGTAGACACTCAACCACTGAGCCATGCCAGCTGGGCAAGGCCATTTCTTCATACTCCTAAGGTATCCAATGAGTTGTTTAAGCATTCAGCCCATTCATTATCAAATATCAGTTTGTATTGGTCCTTCCCCATTTCTTCCTCGCTGATCTATACTTTATTAGGTATTCAGTTCCAGGACATTTTTATCTACATGGAAAATCACTTGGTTGAGTTCAGCATCCTATTCCAGAACACTTAGAGGCTAATTCCAGCAATTATTGTACAGGTAAACATACACATACCTCAACTTATCTTTTAAATTGGTGTTGCACAAATTGAATGGACCTTGAACTTGCAGATTGCAGCAGAAGTATCAGGAAAAGACTAGATATGTAGCAGTTTGGTGTTTTTTTTTCTACATGAAGTTGCCTTTGAGGTGATCAGATGTGATAGACTTAATGTCTTTAAACTATCTCACACCTGATCGTAGTAGGCTCAGCAAACCTGCCAGAAATGAATAGCCTCTATTTCAATGACCTTATTGACTTCTAAACTCTTCTTTTGATCATGGCCAAAGTCGCTATGCTTTTGCTCTTGGATATAAGTATGTATGATTTCATAAAAGTTTGTCAAATGAAAGATGAAACCTGTCTATCCAATTTACTAGAAAGGACACCAATTCTCTGGTTAATTATATTCTGTTAGAAAGGCTTCAAAGATCTAATAAAACTTCAAAATGGTCCAACTCATACTTAATGAGAAACTTGTCATCTCTGGGTGGGAGTTAATTCTATAGTTCTTTAATCTTTCCCTTCTTTCTGGTTCTCCTATGCCAGTGGTCGGCAAACTGCAGCTTGTGAGCCACATGTGGCTCTTTGGCCCCTTGAGTGTGGCTCTTCCACAAAATACCGACTTCTGTGCTTGGGCCATGAAGTTTCATTCGCACTGTACGTGTGCACCCCCACGTGGTATTTTGTGGAAGAGCCACACTCAGGGGGCCAAAGAGCCGCATGTGGCTCGTGACCCGCAGTTTGCCGACCACTGTCTATGCCAAGTAAATCAGATTCTAGAACTTCAGTTTGTAAACTTTTTGTTATACTGCCTTCCTTAATGGATAAGGCACAATTTCATTTATCAGTTGAACTAGCAATACAATAATTATAGCATAAGAGGAGCAATTTAAAGACATCAGTAAAGTTTTCAAAATGAAAGAGTGGTGTTCTCTCAGTAATCACAGTAGAGTCAATAATGTCCCTTTATTTTAGTCTTTTTACATTAGGCACAATACTTTTAAAATTGTCAAAAAATTCAATCATATTATTTACTCATTACTATATTTTATAACTTTGTAAGTATTTGTGTATTAGTTTCTCTCCTTCCTAGTATAACATGGTCACTAAACCCTTAGCTTGGAGTCCAACTCTCTGTGTTCTTATCTGGGCTCCAGTGTTTTCCAGTTATATAACTTCATGAAAATTACCTTCTCTACTTCATAGATCTCACCTTTAAAATGGGGGTATGAGCCCAGTCGGTATGGTTCAGTGGTTGATTGTGGACCTAAGAACCAGGAGGTCAGGGTTCGATTCCCAGTTGGGGCATATGCCTGGGTTGCAGGCTCTATCCCCAGTGTGGGGGTGTGCAGGAGGCAGCCGATAGTTCGATAGTTGATTCTCTCTCATCCTTGATATCTCTCTCTCTCTCTCTCTCTCTCTCTCTCTCTCTCTCTCTCTCTCTCTCTCTCTCTCTTTCTCGCCTTTCCTCTCTGAAATCAAAATATTTAAAAATGAATAAATGGAATAAAGAGCATCTATCTCACAGTTTTGCTTGAGGTTTATGTTGGGTGATTTGCAAAAGTGGCTTAACATATTGCCATACAAAAATTAAGCACACAATACATAGTACCTATTAATATTATTATTAGATTTTCATATCTTGAGAATAGAGATTTTAATATATATATAATATATAATATATAATATATATATATATATATATTCCACTTCTGGTATATTATGGGTAATTTCAGGAATGTATGTAGCTATAAGTATCAGAAAGCCTTATCAGCAGCTTAAACAGATAAAGGAATATTTTTCTCATATAAAAACAAATCCACAAGCTAGCATTTGGGCACTGGTGCCATGAAGAATTCAAGTTTCTTCCATCTTTCTGTGCCACCATTTTTTAGCTTGTGGGTTTTAACCTCATGCTCACAAAATTTTTGCAATAAGCCAGAATTTATGTTCACATTCTAGAAAGATATGAGATAAAAGGGCTAAAGGAGAAGCGAAAAGGCTGGGATGCTGCTAGGGAATGCTGGTTGAGTCTATCCATGTTAACAATCTTTCCTGGTATTCCTATCAAAGGATTTCTGCTTGCATCTTTTTGGCAAGAAATTGAATCTGTAGCTGCCCTTAGCTGCAAGAGTGTGTAAGAAGGCAAATAATTTAGCCTTGTAGCTTCTCTATAAAGGATAACAATGTAAAAGATTTTCCTAAGTGCCTCTAGGTTATCTGATCCAAAATATCCACTATAGTACTCATTAATCAGTCATTCAGTAAACCACAGGAAAAAAGTCAACACGAAACCCTTTAAATAGAATGCATGAATTCTTTTTATATAAAATGAAATCCCTAAATATTTAAATATGATGATTCCCTTTATCCTGTATTTTGCCACTAGATGTTTGAAGGAAAGAATCAAACTCTACACAGATAATTTATTTTGGCAGTGTTGCCATGGTGACAGGGGAAAAAATTGTCCCTAGAACAGACCCTGAAAAATCTGCTCTTAGCAAATACTCAGAGGTGTTTCTGCTGCTACAGATAATCACAGGAATTGCCAGAAATTAAAATGTGCAAAGGACAAATACAAATCTGCCCCCTTAGCCATGTTGGAGACATCATGCCTTTTTAAAACCTCCATAGTCTTGTCATCACATTTTTTTTTTTAATCTTCCTTCTTTGCAGTAAATCTGTGGCAGCTCAGCAATCACTATTTTTATCTCAGTAACCACTCAAACTTTTGTTAGTTGCAGATGTGTGATCTCAGGAAATGCTTACCTGACCTCATTGTCTCACCAGTCCTCCTCAAACCCATCTACTCATAATTCTCTGTACCTTGGGCTCAGTTATCTTCTGTGGATTTTTAATCCTGAAAGACATTAACAGGCTGTACCCAGCACAGAGTGATCTCACTGGTTTTCCCCTTTCCATACCCTGGTATCATCTCATTTATGAAGAGGGTCTTTTTTCTTTATCCCCACAAATATCCTGATTCTACTTTTAAAGTGATATCCTTTTTAAAATATATTTTATTGATTTTTTACAGAGAGGAAGGGAGAGAGATAGAGAGCCAGAAACATCGATGAGAGAGAAACATCTATCAGCTGCCTCCTGCCCATCTCCCACTGGGGATGTGCCTGCAACCCAGGTACATGCCCTTGACCGGAATCGAACCTGGGACCCCCAGTCCGCAAGCCGACGCTCTATCCACTGAGCCAAACCGGTTTCGGCTAAAGTGATATCCTTGAACTAGAGTTTGTTTTACTAAAATAATATGACCTGAACTAAACTGATTCCATGTTAAATGATTTGGTGCATTCTTGCTTCCTTGTCAATATGTTTCCTTGCTCTAGCAAACACTTTTTGAGCATCAAGTGTGTGCCAGACACTTTGTAAACATAGACTATATGGAAATATAGAACGTATGGTATGTTCTCAAGGATGTTACAATCTATTGTGGAAGAATGATTTTACACTACTGTTAGGATAGCCTTTAGTTTTGGGGAATTCTTGAGCTATAGTTGGTCACCCCTTTAGTCTCCACTTCTATCAACACCACCCCCCTTCAAATACACACACATATACATTGACATAAGAGTTTCTTAAGGCCGAAACCGGTTTGGCTCAGTGGATAGATCGTCGGCCTGCGGACTGAAAGGTCCTAGGTTTGATTCCGGTCAAGGGCATGTACCTGGGTTGCAGGCACATCCCCAGTGGGAGATGTGCAAGAGGCAGCTGATCGATGCTTCTCTCTCATCGATGTTTCTAACTCTCTATCTCTCTCCCTTCCTCTCTGTGAAAAATCAATAAAATATATTTTAAAAAAAAGAGTTTATTAAGGACAGGAGAGATTCTCTTTCTATTGGCATTATATTCTCTACCATAAGCACACAATAGGATCCTAATAAAAATTAGTTTTTCTAAAATATTTTGGGGAAATAATCTGAAAAAATGAGACAGAGGGGGATAGAGAAAAAGGATGTTCTTGTGAGAAAATATCACAACAAAATATCATATATGATTCAATGAAGATTCATGAAAAATACATATTTAAACAGGTTAAAGATATAGACTTAAGAATCTACTCCTGTGTATGTATATATGCAGTGTGATGTTGTTATACTACTTGGCAACAGACTAAAAAGTTGGGCATAATCTAAGTAGAGATAAAAGATTGTAATTCCTAGTTCTATGTATTTCCAGTATACCATGTTCTTCAAAATCTATCAAAAATATAAATAAGTTACAATTGATATTTTCTATTTGTACAGAATTTTATTCCACATTTACTTGTTTCTCTTTCAACATCTGCCTTTGACTTTTTTTCTTTAAAATACCTATTTTACATTGTTCAATTGTTATGCCTATGTTGCTTTTTGCTCATGGAGGAATATTAGATTAAAAGGATATAAGTCAGTATCTTAGTTCATACTCGAAAACACATAAAGGGTACCTTCTTTTACACCTTCGCGTGAAAACCAAATGCTCATGATATATTCTTTTATGTGAACATCTAGTTATACACATCAAACTCTAATTGATTTTTTCATCCTCTTTAAGAGTAAGTAGGTTTTTTTCTTCCATAGTAAGGCAGTCTTTTTCAGTAATATTTCCCAAGAAGTTAGAATCTTTGCAAGTGTTTATATCTGAAATTATGATTCCTTCTCTGTTGGCTCAAAGATCTCACTCATTGGATTTACAAAACCCTTTCTCTTATTGCTAAAAGCATGTAATGTATGCAAACTCACATTTGCCTTGAGAGCATTTTTAAAAATAAACTTTTCAAGTTGGAATGTTCTTACTGAATTCAAGCTTTTATGATGCTGTTTGACTTGGCATATGTTCCTTGTGACATCTGCATTGAAAACACTTTGCATTTGAGAGACTTTCCCTGCCGTATTGGGATATTTCAACTCAAGTTATAGTCATCAGTAGGAACAGAAAACAAGAATTTCCATCCAAAAGCGGTTTCAGTAGGACATAGCATAAGCACTTTAAAAAGAACATCATCTACTGATAGGCACGTGGGGCTGTTTCCAAATCTTAGCTATTTAAATAACACTGCTATGAACATTTAGCCCATGGGCATGGGCAGTAGGGTAGTGAAGACCTGGAAGTGTGGGTAGGGGTTGGAAGGAAGGGGAAGAGGGGTAGGAGAGGAGATCTCTGAAATACTATCAACAATAAAAACATATTAAAAAATAAAAAGAACAGCATCCCCCTTCAATCTTTGCCCAATTATTTAAAACAGAAACATTACAAGATATTTCTTCCTTTTTTAAGGATCCACAAAAGGTGGTTCTTCTTATCTTAATGAAAATGCAGTTTTATTCAAGAAACTTTTCTATCTTACTGGATCCACTTAATACTCAGAGTAAAAGTGAATTTATTCAGTGTTATCTTTAATATTGAAGTGTTGGTCAGTGGTTGAATACTTGGATCTTTCACAGAAAGTGATTATCATAATACATTTGGCTTCATATAATAGTCAATACTTAGAGGTTTAGATTGGTTAAATAGTAACCATCCTCATGGTTACTATTTCTTTAAAATAAACATGAGTGTAGGTGTTTCCACAGCTAGAAGGTACACGTATCATAAGTGGATGGTTCCCTGATTCTTCACAAATGGAACACAGTTGGGGAGTTAGCATGCATGTAACGCAAGAAACAATGTTAACCCCCAAATCCCTTACTCCTTGCCCTCCAAAGGCAACCACTGTTGAGACTTTTGGCAGCATAGGTTATTTTTTTTTTCATTTATGTACCTTTTATACATGGGATCTTACTTGACACAATTTTTGTGTTGGGCTTCTTCTGTTTAACAATATGCTGTGATATTTAGCCTTGTTCTCACTTGTGATTTATGATTATACTAATTATTATTTAGTATTACAGTGTGTGAAATATGCTGATACACATACACATACATATGAGCTGAGTTTAAAATAAAGCTTATAACCAATAAAGACTAGCTGAACTGAAATATTGTAACTGAGGATTCACAGAAGAAGCCACATAGAGACTTGTAAGAAGGGCGGAGATGCAGAACGGGCTGGGCCCTGCACCCACTTGTAGCAGCTGAGAAGCCTGAGGGATGTCTTGGCTATAAACCACTCCCCCCTGCCCCTGAGGGTGTGGTCTTTTCTCCACACTGAGATCCTCAACCCGGAGCAACAGAGATGGGGAAAAGAGGAAAAGAGCCTGCGTCTGATGTTGAGAATCAGTGGGTATTCAGTCTGCCTGGGTCGGGGGGAGAAGGGATTCTGCTAGAGACCCAGATGCATGGTTGAGCCATCCTATAGTTACAGCACAAGCAAGGGGAGTGTATGAGTCCTGAAGAGAGGTCTGTTGGCTATATCAGTGGGGACCTTGAAGGTGCTCTATTGATGGAGAAGCTCTTGGTAGAGACTTAGACGGTGATTGAACTGTGTAGCTTAAGAAGGGGGACATACGCTATTACCACTCTTGTTCAACATAGTATTGGAATTACTAGCCAGAGCTGTCAGACAAGAAGAAGAATTAAGTGTCATCCAAATAGGAAAGGAAGAAGTAAAACTGTCATTATTCACAGATGGTATGAATTGTACATAGAAAAACCCTAAGGACTCCGCCAAAAGACTAATAGTTCTGGTAAACGAATTTGGCAAATTAGCAGAATACAAAATTAATACTCAGAAATTGGTGGCATTTTTATATACCAATAATGAACTATCATAAATATAAATGAAAAAAACAATCCCATTTACTGTTCCAACAAAATTAAAATAAGGTACCTGGGAATAAATTTAAGGAAGTAGATGAGCTTTACTATTAAAATTATAATATACTGAAGAAATTGAAGAATATACAAATAAGTGGAATTATGTACTGTGTTCATGGATAGAAAAATTAGCATAATTAAATATACATACTACTGAAATCAATCTACAGATTCAGAGAAATTACTATTAAAATACAAATGTCGCCGAGACCGGTTTGGCTCAGTGGATAGAGCATCGGCCTGCGGACTGAAGGGTCCCAGGTTCGATTCCGGTCAAGGGCATGTACCTGGGTTGCGGGCACATCCCCCTTGGGGGGTGTGCAGGAGGCGGCTGATCGATGTTTCTCTCTCATCAATGTTTCTGACTCTCTGTCTCTCTCCCTTCCTCTCTGTGGAAAATCAATAAAATATATTTAAAAAAAATACAAATGTCATATCAAACAGATCTAAAACAAATATTCCAGAAATTCATATGGGATCACAAAAGTCCCAGAATAACTTCAGCAATCTTGAGAAGGCACAAAGGTGGAGGTATCATACTACCTGATATCAAACTATACTACAAAGTCATAGTAACTAAACCAACATGGTATTGGCATAAAAAATAGGCTTATAGATCAATGGAACAGAATAGAGAGCATAGGAAAAATCCCCATACCTCTATGGTCAATTAATATTTCACAGAGGAGGCAAGAAACTATAATGCCTAAAGACAGTCTTTTCAATAAATGGTATTGGGAAAACTAGACAGATACATGCAAATAGTGAAACTAGAATACCAACTTACACTATATTCAAGAATAAACAGAAAATGGATTACACTTAAATACTTAAGTAGCAAAACTGGAAGAATCTTAGAAGAAAACATCACAGTAAAATCTTGTACATTTCTTATTGTGATATTTTTGCTGATATATCTCCTTGGACAAAGGAAAAATTAAACAAATGGGACTACATCAAACTAAAAAGCTTCTTCACAGCAAAAGAAACGATCAACAAAATGAAATGAGAACCCACTGTATGGAGAACATATTGTGAATGATACATCTGATAAGGTTTTCTTTTCCAAAATATAGAATTAACTCGTACAACTTAACACCAAGAAGATAAACAATCCAATTTTAAAAATGGGCAAAAGACACTTCTCCAAAAGAGGACATAAAGTTGGGCCATAGACATATGAAAAAATGCTCAGTGTCACTAATCATCAGAAAAATGCAAATTAAAACCACATGTGATACCACATCGCACCTGCCATAATGGCTACCATCAATAAATCAGCAAGCAACAAGTGATGGCGAAGATATGGAGAAAAGGGAACACTCATTGCACTGTTTGTGGGATCACATCACAGAAGCGCCATAAAAATTAAAAATGGAACTGCCTTTTCATCCAGTTATTCCACTTCTGGGAATTTACCTGAACAAATCCAGAACACTAATTCGAAAGTATATATGTGCCCCTGTTTTTATAGCAGTGTTGTTTACAATAGCCAAGATCTGAAAACAGCTCAAGTGCCCTTAAGTAGGTGAGTGGATTAAAAAAAAAAAACTGCACTGTGGTACATTTGCACAGTGGAACGCTATTTAGCCATACAAAAATAAAAAAGGAAATTTTACCTTTTGTGACAACATGAAAGAACCTGGAGATTATTATGCTAAGTGAAATAAGCCAGTCAGAATAAGACAAATGCAATGTGATCTCACTTACATGTGGACAATAATGCATAAAATAAACTGATGAACAAAAGAAAGACCAAGGCATAGATACATGAAACAGACTGACCGCTCTCACAGGGGAGGGAGATTCAGGGGCTAGATGAAATCAGATGAAGGGACTAAGCAAAAAAACACAAATATATACACTATATATCACATAGACACAGATGACAGTTTGGTGATAGCCAGAGGGAAATGGGGGTGGTGGTAAGTAGAGGTTGGCAAAGGGGTTTTTAATGGGGACAGAAAAAGACTTTTGCTTTGGGCGATGGTCACATGATGTAGTGTGCAGATGATGTTTTGGTGAGCTGTACACTTGAAATCTGTATGGTTTAGTGAACCAATGGCACCCCAATAAATTCAATTAAAAATTATGTTACTATACGCATTCACTGTATAACTATTTAAATTTTGTCTTTTGGTAAGCATTGGTGTGCAGTATTATTTGATATATATGTAAGATAGGAATTACATAGTTATAAGGCACACATACAAATGTTGAGCTTGAATAGAAACTGAGAACCAGTTTTCCCAAGAAAGACATGTTTGTTTGTTTGTTTCATTGTAAGGATGATATTTCGAATTTTGTTAATATATTTTTCAACCATATGGAAATATATAAGATTGTAACTAAAGCATCTGTGCATTGGATTGCATTTAAATTAAAATGAATATGTGAAAACTAATGGTTGGGAAGAATATATTTATATTAAGTCATAAAAGCATATATTCAAAATTGGAAAGGATTATGCCTTGAGTGTATTAGAGAGTTAAAAAGGACAAAACCATGTTTTTGAAAAGTGACCTAGTTTTCTTGCCCCCTTCTAAAGAATGTGATAGGTCATTAAGGTGAAATAAATTATTGTCATTTCAGAAAGTGTACCTGTTCTTTTTTTTGTAGAAAGTAAAATCCACCTATAAAACACGAATATTAATCTTGGACTAGATCACGGGAGATAACACTAGCCACCCAAACACTGGCTTTATTTTAGAAATATATTTCTAACATAAAAATATATCATTAACTTAATACATTTATAGTGATATTCAGGTTTTCTACAGTTTACTTTTTAGTGATATTCAATTATTTTAGGATATCTAATGTCATAAGAAACATCAAATATTTTGATATAGTTTTTAATAGATTTTTGAATGAATAAACTCAGGTTTGTTTAGAGTAACAGAATAGCACTATTTCTTGCATACCTTCCTGGGGCTGTGGGAGGTATTTGAGTACAAAGTGGTAGTTTGTGCTTAAATTCAATTAGTTTAAAATTTAAAAAAAAATAGTTCAATGTATTCTTTTAATTTATCTCTCACTGTCAAAAACTCTCTTTCAATGTTATTTTAAGAGAAAAAGTCACTGGTATTTTGAAACGTTGGGTTGAAGAAAACTTCAGTTCAGTTTACTTTGATGAGAAGCAAAAATAATTTCCAGTATTAGATTAAGACTGAAAAGGAACATAATAAAGAGTTTTACCGGAAGATCTTTGCCTTTTCATGCTTTTAAAGTTTCTTGGAACTGTTTTAAGTGTATTCCATTTTGTCGCAGATGTTACTTTAAACAACTTTCTAAACCTTAAGGCATTTATCTTAAGGCACTGTAGTCTTCAGCTATATAGCCATAAGTCTTTTGTTTAAAAAAAAGCCTTTGGTAAAGTTCTTTACAATTGAATTTAGGCCTGAGCAACAACAAAGAAGTGCTTAATATTTGCTTCCTTTCTTTATGTAAAGATAAACTCCTCCTATGCTCTTCTTTATGCTGGTGAGCCATTTCCTTGAATCCTTTTCTAAAATGTGGTTAAAGAATAATGTGACATAAATCTTATATGTATGCTCTGATTTTCAAAGAGTCTTTATTTTTACTTTTGTTGGTCCAAACATAAAAAAATTATCTCCTCCCATTCCCCACTCCTCAATTAGCTGCCAATGGTCCGGAACTTAACGATTTTACCTCCTGTGATTCTATTTGTTTGTAATCCTATATTCAACATTGTACTGAAGTCTGTTAAACATTGATAAGCCAGTTTTTATGCAGCAGGTCCTCAGAGAGCATTGTACTAAAATGCTGTAAAGACTGGATTAGGTTTAGGTATTGTAATGTGGTTGCAAGACATTTTCCTAGTGTCTGTTCTTCCAAAGTTGCCAAATCAACTTGGCCTTGATTTAATACTGCTAAAATGGTAATGCTGAGCTGACTTGGAGCTTCGCATACTTCAAAATGAGTTTTTCTGGGGGTGATTTAACGAATAGTTCTATTTCTTAAGTACTACTGTGGAATGCAGTGCACATGGGACATTATTGTGTAGTTGCTGTGAGACACTGAGTTCTTTGCCAAAATCTTAAGTTCCTTTCATTGCTCTTCTAGTTATACCTTCTTCTGTTATCTCTTGCCAGGATTCTAATGTCCTCATCTGATACTGTTTTTATTAAGGAAGGAGAGTTGTATTGGGCTTAATTTCTTCTGAATTGTACGGACTTAAAATCATCCTGCATTCCAGAGATAGCTACTATTAACAATTCAGAATATATCCTTCTCATATATGTTTTCCATACATAGATGTACATTTTGAAAATTAAAATGGTATTGTGCTTTATAGACTATGTGATTTAAAATTTTTACAATAGCCCAAACTGGTTTGGCTCAGTGGATAGAGCATCAGCCTGCGGACTGAAGGGTCCCAGGTTTGATTCTGGTCAAGGGCATGTACCTTGATTGCGGGCACATCCCCAGTTGGGAGTGTGAAGGAGGCAGCTGAATCGATGGTTCTCTCCTATCGATGTTTCTAACCCTCCCTCTCCCTTCCTCTCTGTTAAAAATCAATAAAATATGTTTAAAAATAAATAAATAAATGGAATATTTTACTATATATCACATATACAAAAGAATATATATTCCTGTATAAGATAGAAAGAATAATAAAATAAGCATCCCTGTAATTACCACCTCGCTTATAGAGTGGTATGGATACTTTGAAGTCCCACATGTACCTATGAAATTTTAATCCTTTCCTTGTCTTGCAAAAATAACAGTTCTTCTGAATTTTGTATCTATCATGTTCATCCGTTAAAAATATTATTTTAGTATATACATATCCACAAATAGTTTTGTTTTTTTGAACTCTATGTAAATGCTGTAGTACTTGTAATTTTTTACTCGTATTTACAATTCAGCATTTTCTTTGAGGTTCCTCCACACAAACAAATACAGCTGTTGTTCCATCATTTTGACTGCTGTTTAGTATTCTCTAATGTAAACATGTGATACTTTTTAGTTAGGCTCTCACTGGTGGAGATTGGCTTAATCTCATGCTTTGCTCTAATAAGAAATACTCCTATGAAGATTGTTATATCTTTCCTGTTGCACTGAGGAAGAATTTCTTCAGAGTCATTGACTAGGAGTAAGACTGATGGGTCATCACATATGTGCATAGTAAAACTTCAATATGATGCAAAATTATTTTCCAAAATGGATTACAAATATCCCTAAAACCATTAGTGTGTAAAGTTTCACATAGTTCCACACTTACACCGACCATTACTATTGTCTAAAGCCTTAATAAAATGCTGTCTCATTTAATTTAAATTTTCCCAATTAATAGTGATGTTGTATGTTCTTACATGTATCGCCCCTGCCTTTTGTATTAGGTAACTGGCTATCCCTCATATTCTGTGCAACAATGTTTTATTATCTTTTTGTAGATAAATACCTTCTCCCTATTTGTAGATTGTATTTTCCCTAATTAGTAGTATATTTTGAAAATTAAAAGCTCCTAATTTTAAGGTAGTCAAATTTATTAATCTTTTCGGTATGCTTTGTACTTGAATATTGTTTAAAGATTTCTTCCCTACCATAAGATCAGCAGGAGATAAAAAGTATAAACACAAATTAAAGGCTATTTTAACAATCCAGCCATTGGAAAGAATGATCTGAACTGAACTGGAGGGATGGTTAAGGAGAAAGGGAGTAATAACCAGAAATAAAATCACTGTGAAAGAATACATAGTATTTAACATGTGGTTTCTTGTGAAGTGGTGAAGAAAGCAAAATAATGATAAGAATTTTAAACCAGATTATTAAAAGTTTGGCAGAAATATAAATAAGTAAATCAATGAGAAGAGCCACTTTGAGGAGAAAGATAAAGCAATTCCAATGGCACATGCTCATGATATATTCATCACAGTAACAAATACAGCTGAGTACTTGGGAGAGAAATTGAGACTGGGGAAATAGACACTATAGAGTTGAATGCACACAGGTAATAAATGCAGGCAGATATGGAGAGGGTGAATGTGCCTAATGAAAGTGCTTTGTGTGGAGGAGAACCAAGATGGTGGTGTAGGTAAACATGGTACTCGCTGCCTCCCACAACCACATTAAAATTACAACTAAAATACAGAACAACCATGATTCAGAACCACTTGAAACCTGGCTGAATGGAAGTCCCACAATTAGAGAGGTAAAGAAGAAAGCACATTCAGACATGTAGGAAGGGTGGAGGTGTGGAACAGGCTGGTCCAACACCCACAGGTAGCATGTTTTTAATCCAGAGAGATATTTTGGCTGTGGAGGTCTTCCAAGAGGAGCAAGGAGTCCCAGCCCTACACCATGACCTGAGCCCAGTGTTCCAGTGCTGGGAAGAGAAGTCCCTGTAACTTAAAGCTGTAAAAACCAGCCAAGATTGTTGCTGAGTGATATGGAGGCTGCTGGAATCCCAGCAGTTCCTCTTTTTTGTCCCTTTTTTTCTTCTTTTTTTAATTTTTATTGTTTTATTGCTTAAAGTATTACAAAGGGTATTACATATGTGTCCCCCCCCCGCCCTTGACAATCCCCTGGCCTCCCCTACCCCCCAGTGTCTTATGTCCATTGGTTATGCTTATATGCATGCATACAAGTCCTTCTGTTGATCTCTTAACCCCCTCCCTCCTGCCCCCCAACCCTCCCTGGCCTTCCTGCTGCAGTTTGACAATCAGTTTGAGGCAGCTCTGCCTCTATATCTATTATTGTTCATAAGTTTATAATGGTCTTTATTATCCATGAATGAGTGAGATCATGTGGTATTTTTCCTTCATTGACTGGCTTATTTCACTTAGCGTAATGCTCTCCAGTTCCACCCATGCCATTGCAAATGGTAAGAGTTCCTTCTTTTTTACAGCAGCATAGCATTCCATCGTGTAGATGTACCACAGTTTTCTAATCTATTCATCTACTGATGGGCACTTAGGCTGTTTCCAGATCTTAGCTATGGTGAATTGTGCTGCTATGAACATATGGGTGCACATATCCTTTCTGATTGGTGTTTCTGGTTTCTTGGGATATATTCCTAGAAGTGGGATCACAGGGTCAAATGGGAGTTCCATTTTTAGTTTTTTGAGGAAACTCCATACTGTCTTCCATAGTGGCCCAGCAGTTCCTCTTAAAGGGAACACACATGGACTTATTTGGACCCACTCCAGCTGAGCTCCAGTGCTGGGGAAGCAGCTTCAGGGGATCCAGAGATATATGATGAGGAACTAGATTGTCTGGAATCGGAGCAAGAACTCAGGGGCAGCTTTCTCCCAGACAGGAGTGCTCACAGGGTCATTGTTCCTTTGCTGAGACTTCCCCTGTCACAGAGATGACTGGCAGGGGCCATGTCTGAGTCAGAATCAACCTGGCTCACACTGTTCACTCCACCTTGGTGATTCCCTGCCTACTTCACTCCATCATATTTTCAGCCCCACTCAAGCTGGTTGCAGTGGCTTTTCCATATGAATAGCATATCCTGGGCCAGGTTTCAGACTTTCCTAAAATATTTCAAATAAGTAACAGCATGCCCCATACCTATCAATAAGAGGCCCAAGGCCCATCACTAGCCATAGCCTGCCTTGCTTTACAGCTTGGCCTCTCCTGGGCACTTCCAAGCCCAACACAAGTAGCAGCCATCTGCAGATCACTCTATAGCTCCTACCAGGTAGACCCAGGCAATGACTGACTTTGACTTCCAGGTAGGCCCCAGAGCCAGTGCACCAGATGGATAGCTTCAGACCACACCAAATTACAATTATACACATTAATGAGTGACACACTAAAGGGGCAGACTCAGTTAACACCAAAGCCCTGCTAAAGCAAGTCCTGCTCTATCGTGGTGTCTCCTGCACTGTAGCTCTTCAACTGTTGTCACAGCTGGTCCTCACAGACAATTGGCCTGGAGGTCAACTCCTCCTAGTGATACTGACAGCAATCAAATACAGTAATTCTGTGCACACAGCAGCTCACCTAGAGTGCCCAGCTCAGGTGACTGGGGAGACTGAGCCACTGAGCCCTATAGAACACCTACTACACAAGGCCACTCTACCAATTCCAAGAGACATATCAGCTCTACCTAATACCTAGAAACAAACACAAGGATGCAGCCAAAATGTGTGGACAAAAAAACTTGTCAAGAATGAAAAAACAGCATATTTCTCCAGAAAAATAACTAAAAGAAATGGAAGCAAACAAACTACTCGATACAAAGTTTAAAACAATGGTTATAAGGATGCTCAAGGATCTTAATGAGAGCTTCAATGATCTTAGTAAGAATTTCAAAGACATGAAAAAGGAACAGAAAGAAATAAAGTTTTACTAACTGAAATAAAGAATAACTTACAGGGAATCAACAGTAGAGTATGATTGCTGAGAATCAAATCAGCTATTTGGAATATGAGGAAGCAAAAAACACCCAATCAGAAGAGCAACAATAAAAAAAAATTTAAAATATGAAGATACTGTAAAGAGCCTCTGGGACAACTTCTAGCATGCCAACATTTGCATTATGGGGTGACAGAAGGAGAAGAGAGAGAGCAAGATATTGAAAACTTATTTGAAGAAATAATGACAGAAAACTTCCCCTACCTGGTGAAAGAAATAGACTTAGAAGTCCAGGAAGTGCAGAGTCCCAAACAAGTGGAACCCAAAGAGGACCACACCAAGACACATCATAATTAAAATGACAAAGTTTAAAGACAAAGAGAAAATCTTAAAGCACTTACTGTATTTTTCTGTGTATAAGATGCTATTTTTTCTAAAATCGTTAGACTGAAAATCGAGGGGCGTCTTATACATGGAAGTCTGCCGAGGAGGGTGCCGAGCAGGTGCATAGCAGCCCATACCTTGTCATACAGGCTTCCTCCAATCATGAGCCTTATTGATACTTACGTCAGCTGATGCTGTAATTAGAATTGAAGGTGGAGTGTGTGCAGAGGCAACAGGAACTGGAGTGTTCTGACCCCATAAAGATGTCAAAAAATAAAAAGATAAATACCAGTAAGTGATTGCCTTACTCTGCAAAATTCAAACTGAATTTAATCAGCTATGCAAAAGAGCATGGAAATAGAGTTGCAGAGAGACAATTTGGACCTCCTCCCACTGAGTGTATGATCAGACAGTGGAGAAAACAGGAAGAACAACTCCTTTAAATGTCAGAAAAGAAGATGGCCTTAAGAGGAAAACCAGCAAAATGTTCAAAATATTGATTTCTTAATTTTGGGTTTGAAAAGTGGGGGATATCTTATACATGGGGGCATCTTATACATGGAAAAATACAATAGTTGCCTACTGGGAAGTGCCCATATGACTGTCAAATGATTTCTCAACAGAAACTGTATAGGCCAGAAGGGAGTGGCAAGACATATTAAAAGTGATGAACAGCAAGGACCTATAACAAAGATTTCTCTATCTAACAACGCTATCATTTAGAATTGAAGGTCAGATAAAGAGATTCACAAACAAGAAAATGCTACGGAATTTATTACCACCAAACCAGTATTACATGAAATGTTGAAGGGAATTCTTTAAGGAAAAGAAGAGGAAGGGAAAAAAAGGTAAAAATTTGAAAAATAAAATGGCAATCTATGCATATCTATCAACAATTGAATCTAAAAATCAAAATAAACTACCAAGGAATCTAATAAACAAAATAAAGTGATGAATAAAATAGAACCAGAGGCATGGAAACATGGAACAGAATGATGAATCTCAGAGGGAAGGGGAGCAGAATGATGGGAAGAGATTGACCAAAGAACTTATATGCATACTAGAGGCCCGGTGCATGGGATTCATGCACTGGTGGGGGCCGTGGCCTGTGGAGATCAGCCTGCTGTGGGAGCACCATTCATCCTGGTCAGCCAAGTGGCTGTGGACCCGCCCTCTGAGCTGCTGCTGCCGCTGTGGGAGTGTTGCTCATCCAGATCAGCCAAGCAGCACTCTCACTGTGGGCGCACACTGACTACCAGGGGACAGCTCCTGCGTTAAGCATCTGCCCTCTGGTGGTCCGTGTGCATCATAGTGACTGGTTGACCAGTCGTTCTGGTCATTCCGCTGTTCAATCGCTGGACTTTTCTTATATAGGATGTGTATTACCTCTGGAGACAGATAATAGGTGTTGAAGGCCTGAGCTAGTGTGGGAACTGGGTTGAAGAGGGCAGTGGAGGGAAAGGTGGGGCATCTTTAATACACTCAACAATAAGGATTTTTTAAAGTTTTTTTATAAGACATAATAGATATACCCCAAAGAATATGTTCACATTTGGAAAGGCCAAGAAGAGCCAGCACTGGATATATAGAATTCAGGTAAGAGAGAATTCCTTCTTGTATATTATAACCTATATGTGGTACTGAGATAGGTATTTCATAGGTATATTGTAATCTAGCTAATGAGGTGGTGGTATGATATCAGTAGAGGAGAATGTTTTAAACAGAACAAGATGTTCAAAAGTGTCAAATGATGCAGAAACAATAAGAAGAGAATTAGAATGAAAGAAGAGGGCTTTGTATCATTAGAATGTAATTGATGAGTTTTGTAGAGAATAAGTTCCAATTAAGAGAGAGAGAAGCAAAACTGTGAAGATGAAATGAGAATGAATCTTGTGCAAGTGAGCATTGAAATGCAAACAAGTTTTAATAATTCAGTGGTGAGAGATTGTAGGAAGGCTAAGACAAGATGGTTTTGATTTAAAATAGAAAAAATGAAATATGTGATAAGAATGTTATCTATACATAATAGGCACTCAACAACTTTTTTAAATGAAAAACTAAATGTTTGGAGTTTGAAAAATAGGATCCAGAGGGAAGGACAGATAAGCAATTGAAAGATACTGAGTTTATAAGTTCTGTGCTTTTAATTTCCAACAATATTTATAAGAAACACTACTTTGTGTATTTGCACAGATAAAGCATACGTTTTGGACATTTTGTGATTTTTTGTACATGTATTTAAATACACAGCAAGCATAGGAAAACAAAACAAGCACTGATAAAACATTACTTGAGAAATGGCAACTTGCTCTCAATAACAACTGGCATTTGCCATTTAAAAGGCCAAAGAGATATGAATTTTGATAAAAGAGAGGTTCTTACTTGAAAACATGAGTATATATGTAAGTAGAAAAGGTGTTCTTATAATAGCACTTTATAATTCATCTCTAGTGTTAGTAGCATCTTATTTTCTTTGACTTTCAAAACACATCTTTCCCAATTATAATATCAAAGAATTGCAGATCCAACATTACTGTTACTTGTTCACTCAAACTTGGCTATTCCTCATAAATTTTAAAGGCCCCAAAGCAGTTTTGTCCAGGTTGATTTTTTCTGTATCTCAGCATTGCATTAATGACTTAAAGTGATTTTAATAGCAAGATAAAAAATTTTTGACATGCAAATAGCTTACTCTCAAACAAAGAATTAACTGATAGCAACAACTGCAAGATGGGCTATCATGCCAAAATTTGTTCTGTTTTTCATATTTTAATCTAAAGTTTAAAATTTGTGCTACTAAGTGTTTTCCTTATTCAGTGTAATATATTTGCATGCATACTTACTTCCTGCATAAGTAATAAGTGATTAGAATGTGTTTTGTGTGTGATTACATAAATGTAGAAGTAGTGAGGTACTGGTAATAATAACAATGTAAACATTTATTGGTTGCTTACCAAGTGCCAAGCTCTGATCAAAATGCTTTTTAGGCCTTAGCCAGTTTGACTTAGTGGATAGAGCTTCAGCCTGCAGACTGAAGGGTCCCAGGTTCAATTCTGGTCAAGAGCACATGCTAGCGTTTCAGGCTCAATTTCTGATAGGGGGCATGCAGGAGGCAGCCAATCGATGATTTCTTCTCATCATTGATGTTTCTATCTCCCTCTCCCTCTTCCTTCCTCTTTGAAATCAATAAAAATATTTTTAAAAATGCTTTACTGGTATCATTGTATGAAACACTCAAATTACCTTATTTGAAAGCTATTGTTATTCCAATTTTACAAGAAAGAGGTGAACAAAGAGGCAGAGAGAAGTTCAAATAATTTGCTCATGATTACAAAACCAGGAAGTTCTGGAGGTAAAATTCTAATCCAAGCATACTCACCCCAACATACACTCTTTAATCAACAGAATCTATTAATTATGTTTATATAAGTTAAAATTAAGAGATGCAGAAGTTTTGAGAAGAGTTCCTTCTCTCTCCATTTATTGTCTGGAATGAAAACAAATCTACAAATTGTTTTTCCTATTGTACAACCATTATGCCTATATCATAAAAAAATAGTCATGTAAGCAAAGAGTATATATCACAATATATTGCTAAGCTGTTAAAACAAGTTACACTTATATAGTTTGGAATAATATGCTTATGTAACAAAATTTATTATGCCCAGTTTATATTAGCGTTATTTGACAACTTATATTTTTGTGTGGAATTTCAACTTTTTAAAAATGGGTTAGTTTTTAAGAAAAGTATAAAATTCTCATTAGATTGTTATGTAAATTGCCCTAGGTTTATAACAGAATAATACAAGTAGAGTTAGCTTTTATGGTGCACACATATACTATCTTAGCATGTATAAAACAATATTTCATTAGTTCACAATGGATTATTTCCAAAACAATCTATAAAAATATATTTAGGTATTAAGAGTACATATGTTGATCAGAACAAATAAGAAAATAATTTTTATAAGAACCCAAATATGTGTCTTCAAAACCATTTTTTTATCTTTATTGTTGAAAGTATTACAGAGGTCCCTCTTTTTAACCATTTTTTAAAAATGTTTATATTTGTTCATAAATATAGGTAAATATGTTAATATATCTTAAATACAATTAATATATGTGTGAAATAATGAAATAAATATATCGTTAACATATTTAAATAAAAAGGAACTCACAGACATTACATGTATATTTATTTTATTTATATTCTGTAAGTGTCCAGAGATCGAAACCATCCTCTTGCCAAGATGACTTCTAAATCACAATTCCCCCAAATTAAAAGATTATTTCATAGGAACACTAACAAGAGACTTAGCCAACAGTTAGTTGGACTTCCAGTTTCTGGTCTATTAAAAAAGGAGTTAAGCTGAACAAATTGAAAAAAAAATTCTAGAAATGTCAGAAAACTAAAGTCACAGGTCAAAACACTGACCCAGAGCTCTTAAATACTAGTTCTACATTAATAGTTGGAGACTTCAGTACCACATTCACAATAATGGATAGAAAACCAGACAGAAAATAAGTTAACAGAGGACTTAACCAACACAATACACCACTAAATTTAACTGACATAATACGGAACACTCTACCCAATAACACATTACACATTATTCTTAAGTGTACCTGGAATATTTTCCAAGATATACCATATATTAAGCCAAAAATTCTGTCTTAACAGATTTGAAAAGATGGATATCCAAAGTATCTTCTCTGATCAAAAAGAGATGAGGTTAAAAATTAATAACAAAAGGAATATTGGAAAATTCACAAATTGTGGAAATTAAGTAACACACTTTTGAACAACCAATGGATCAACGAAGGAATCACAAGAGATACTGAGAAGTACTTTGATGCAAATGAAATTACAACATACTAAAACTTATGGGATGCAGCAAACTGGTAATAGAGGAAATGTATAGTTATAAATGCTTACATTACAAATAAGAGGTATCTCGAATCAGCAACCTAACTTTACAACTTAAGGAGCAGGAAAAAGTAGAATAAACTAAACCAAAGCTAAAGTATGGAAGGAAATAATAAAAATTAGAGCAGAGATAAATGAAAAAGATAATATAAATACGGTGGAAAATATCAGTGAAACCAAAAGTTGGATCTTCACAAAAATCAGGATTAGGATATGTACGCCTGTAGTTCTGCCTACCACTTTCATTCGATTACTTGCAGTCTAAAAACTGATTTATAGAACACTTAATATTTCTCAGACTGGATGCTTGGAAACATTTCTAACATTATGCTGAAGGACATGCTCAGAAAGAGCTTTCTTTACTTACTGCCTAGCCATGCCCTTGAACAAAGTACTAGAAATTTGGGAGGGGCAATGTAAAATAAGAGAATAGGCAGTATTGGGAGTATATATGTATACAGTTTTACAGTTTAGGCTTATAAGTGCAAATATATAATGTCAGTTATAGAATAGTACATTTTAGAGTGGTTTTATGTTCAGGAAGCATAAAAATTAAAAGAAAAATCCTTGAAATTTTAAATAGTTTACAGAAACATTTTGTAAAGATATTTGATAAGAAAATATTCAGATGGTACATATGAAAATATTCAACAGTAAAACATACTTAATACCTGTCTCTATTAAATGCTATTGCCTCACATTCTAGTAATGTGGGCAATGTGTATGGATGTGATTTTCAAATCACAAGTATCTCATTAATAATGGCTGTGCCTTTATAGCATTATTTGTCCTTATACTATTCAAATGAAGAACAACTATATCAAGCAAGAAAGAAAAAAGGTGGTGCTTTTCAAGATGATATAACTAATATATTTTAATTTACTTAAGGGTTGCCCTGGCCAGGTAGGTCACTTGGTTAGAGCATCATCCCAATATGCCAACCCAATATGTCAAGATTGCAGTTCAATACCCAGTCAGGGCACATATAAGAGGCAGCCAATGAATGTATAAATATGTAGAAAAACAAATTGATGTCCCCCCCTTCCCCTCTTCTCTCTCTCTCTCTTTCTCTCTCTCTCTCTCTCTCTCTCTCTCTCTCTCTCTCTCTCTCTCTCTCTTCCTCTCTTTCTCTCTCTCTCTCTCTCTCTCTCTCTCAAAAAATAAAAATATCTACTAAAATTACTTAAGGCTCATTTTGGTGCTACATTGTCCAGAATTGTAGCCACTGGCCATATGTAGCTACTGAGCGCTTAAAATGTGGCCAGACCTAACCGAACATGCTATAAATGTGAACACTCAATGAATTTCAAAGACTAATGTGGAAAAGAAGTAAAATATTTTTGTTGATTATATGTTGAAATGGTAATATTTTTGATATGTTGCATTAAATATATAGATACATTTTTAATATTATTTTCAGCCATTTCTTGTCCCAATATCACTACTAGAGCATTCAAAAATTATATATATGGCTCACATTTGTGATTTGCATAATATTTGTGATAGTGTTGTCCCAAAATTTCCTAATTACTGAGACATTTCCCCCCATTGTTTTGGGGGAAGAAATTTTAATTTATGAGTTAATAAAAAATGTAAAAATATACTTATAAGATATGGTAAAATATTAAAATTAGCATTTCAAAATTCCTCAATGATTTTATTACATTTATTGGGGTGACATAGGCTAATAAGATTATATAGGTTTCAAGCATTCAAGTGTATAATCATCTGTATATTGTATTGTGTGCCCACCATCTAAAGTCAAATCAACTTCTGTCACCATATATTTGATACTCTTTATCCTTTGCTAGCCCCCTTTTCCCTTTCCCTCTGGTAACCAACATACTGTTGTCTGTGTGTATGAGTATTTGTTTGCTTTTCTTTTTGTTCATTTGTTGTTTTCAGTATTATATCCCACATATGAGTGAAATTATATGATACTTAACTTTTTTGTTAGGCTTATTTCACTTAGTATGATATCTTCAAGGTTCATCCATGTGGTTGCAAATGGCAATATTTCAAATGTCCTTTGGGAAAATTCTCTTCTGCATCTTAACTCAAGAATAAAATTAAATAAGGTAAAGTATGGAATACTTCATTGAATTTTATTCTCGAGTCAAGATACAGCAGAAAATTGGTCCAAAAGATATTTTCAAATGTATCCACCAATCAAAAATGAGAGAGAGATAGAAGATACTTGAGCTCTGCATGTTAGGCCCTGCCCTCCAGCCTATTCCACTTGGAAAAGCCTGTATCATTTATAAATAATATTTCTCTTGTAGGACATTGGAAATAATTTGCTATATTAAAAACCTGTATGGAAAATTAAATTACTTAGAAAAGATTTAGCAATGAATTCAATATCTATTTTTTATAATGCATTTTTATTGATTTTAAACAGGAAGGGAGAGGGAGAGAGAGATAGAAACATCAATGATGAGAGCTAATCATTGATTGAATCCTCCTGCACAGCCCCTACTGGGGATCTAGCCAACAACCCGGGCATGTGCCCTTAACCAGAATCAAACCCAGGTCCCTTCAGTCTGCAGGCTGACACTCTATCCACTGAGGCAAACCAGCCAGGGCTCTACTTTTTTATTTATTTTTTTTATTTTTTTTAAACATGAAAACTAACTTACTGTGATCACTCCATGGCCACAAAACAAACTGGGTTTCCAGACCACATAATTGAAATCCAAAAAGAATTCTTGCTGAAAAGGATTAGTAAAATGACTATGGGTTCTGGGAAAGGTTTTGTATTTTGGCCCATGAATTGGCACCTGAAATTGTTTGTCTTACAGAATGGATCATTGAGATTGGAATGTCAGTGGAATTGACAAGCCACATGTCACCTATTTTATTTTGTGAAAAAAAGATCATTTTTATAAAAAAAACCCACAGAGCCTATAAAAGAATAAGAAAGTATTATAAAACAAAAATTAGGATAAAATTCAATAGAGAGGTATTTATGGTAACGAATTTGGTACTGAGTGATAATTAGGCATAAAGTATTTATTGCTCACAAGTGTTACATTGTTTCAGGAGTAGTGTACTGCACACTAATGTATCTCTAAAACCTAACCAAATGCTCAGCATTTTGTGTAAGGAAAAAGTAAATCAGTAGCTAGCATTATATATGTAAACTAAATATTAACAGATAAACTGGGGAATAGAGAATACAGAAAAAGAGGACATAGTTCTAATGTTCCTCTAAAAATGACCATAATTTATTATTCATGCCTTCTAACTTTTTCCAACATGAAATCCTGTAGTTTCCCCTTGTCTTCTTAAACCAGCCTTATTTTTAAATTGTGCCATTTCTAAGCATCATAGGTCAAATTAGTCAGACTGACATTTTAACACTGAAAATTATATACTAGTACACCCCTTACCAAAATTTAGAGTTAATTGATAGAATTTAGGCTGTTGCAGCTTTCATTTATTAAATGCATCATATAGAGACAGTACAAAGGCCATTCTCAGTAAATAACTTTTTTAAAATTAAGCCTTTTCTTTCCCCAGAAAGAGTTGTAGTCATCTTAAAATAGATTACTTGTTTTGTTCAGCATTATTATATTACACATTAGAGGCCCGGTGCACGAAATTCATGAACTGGGGGAGGGAGTTCCCTCGGCCTGGCCTGCACCCTCTCACAGTCCAGGACCCCTCAGGGGATGTACACCTGCCTAAGCTGGCAGTCAGACATCCCTCTCGCAGTCCAGGACTTTCGCAGTCCGGGCCCTTCGCTCCTTACCATCCATCTGCAGCGGAGGCAGGAGAGGCTCCCGTCACCACCTCTGTGCTGGCCAGCAGTGAACCTCGCTTCTGACTGAGCAGGGATCCCCCTGTGGGAGTGCCCTGACCACCAGGGGGCAGCTCCTGCATTGAGAGTCTGCCCCCTGGTGGTCAGTGCACATCATAGTGACTGATCATTCTGGTCATTCCACCTTAATGGTTGCTTAGGCTTTTATTATATAGAGTCCACTAGAAACTGCAGATGATAAAAGTATTCTTTATGCCAAATATTGTGTAAGGTATGCTGCATTTTGAAAGCATTTAGTAGCACTGCAGGATGAATGTGTATGAGAAATATATGTGAATAGATTCAGAAGATAGCTCCTTTCTCATGTCTCTTATTAACCATTTGCTGTTTGGAATTAGGTTTGGTCTATGTAACACATGATCATTTTTCTCTATGTAATAGAACATCAGGAGTTCAGAGACTTGATTTTTTTCTGACTGCCGTCATTCTGTTGTGTATCACTTGATAAGGAAAGAAACAGGAGACAGCAGTTCAAGCAAGCCAAGAGGTACTCAGTAAGAAATACTTCACAAATATATATGGGACTCCTTTTTAAACTATATATTTTTATTGATTTCAGAGAGGAAGGAAGAGGGAGTGAGACAGAAATATCAATAATGAGAGAAAACCATTAATTGGCTGCCTTCTGCACAACCCACACTGAGGAGGGAGCCCACAACCAGGGCCTGTATCCTGACAGGAAATTGAACTGTGACCTCCTGGTTCATAGCTCTACACTCAACCACTGAGACACCGAGGCCAGGCTAGAATTCCTTTTAAATAAAATTTTGGAACATTTAAAAAAATATATATTTTATTGATTTTTTTATCGAGAGGAAGGAAGAGGGATAGAGAGTTAGAAACATCGATGAGAGAGTAACATCGATCAGTTGCCTCCTGCACACCCTCTTCTGGGGATGTGCCCACAACCAAGGTACATGCCCTTGACCAGAATCGAACCTGGGACCCTTGAGTCCACAGGCTGATGCTCTATCCACTGAGCCAAACTGGTTATGGCAAATTTTGGAACATTTTTTAAAAAGGTGAGGGCAGAAATTAAGTCAGATAGGTAAAGCAAGGTGGTTGAGAGTTGAGAGTTTGGGTGTCACAACATAAACTTTTTATGACTCAATTGTGCCATCTGTACAATGTTGACAATTCTATGTACACCTTGGTGTTATTGTAAGAACTAAAGGGCATAATACAGTTAATTCACTTAATAGAGTGCCTAGCATTTACTAAATGCTCAATTTGTTGTTAGAGTGGCTGCTTCTAGGAACAGCTAATTTCACAGTACAGTAATATGGACACAGACTGTCAAAAGCAATTGGAATGGTTTCAGCTTTTTTCACATATGGCTTTGTGAGCTGAGTGGCCATTTTAGTCGACAATGTGTTTTTGCAGAAAGATAATTTTTGAGGTGATTAAAAGTTTGATTATAACCACCTTTGGGTTTCATCATTTAAAAACATTTTCACAAAGTCTGTGATTAATTTTTCCCATTTAAAATTTTATTCCCAATAATGTGCAGCATTAAATATAATTAGAATTTCATAAGGTATCTTGGGAGTTACACTTTCACATATTAAACTATGCAGAAAAAGTTAAATTTCATAGGTGGTCAAGAATTCAAAGCAAAATAAAAAGAAGATAGTGAAACATGGTTTATGGTTCTTCGAATGCCTTTTAATGTGGTTACTTATTTTCTAATTAATGTAAGTAGCAAATTGAATGTCCATCTATGAACAGAACCTAAATTAACAATTTAGAAATAAAAAAGTGACATAAAATTAAATTAAACTTTTACCTTCGCTAGCTTTCACAGGGTCATCTGTTGATTAAATTATCTCCTGTGCTTGCTGCTTGTCTTACTACATCAATCATCCATGAATTTAAATTAGAGGCAGTTTGAAAATGTAATTAGTCATTCATTGCTGTGTCTATTGAGTAGTAAATTTATGTTTTTATAGTACCTCAGCTATAGTGTAAACTTTGAATAATTAATTTCTCACATGAAATAGGCAAATGACAACTATCTAGCAAGTTGCAATTCTGGATATTGGTTCTTAATGGATGAGAAACAGTAGTTAAGCTGTACCTTTGGTCATGCATGTCCACATGTTTTTACTATTTGTGGTTCCTCAAAATCAACTTAATCTCTGATAAGTAATTCAAATACTTGTTAAACTCCATAGCATAATACATGGATAATCCAAAAGACTGATTTTATAAGTATATGGTATTTTTATAAGCAATGTTTTAAAATAACTTGAAAATTAGGCTTATTATGCTACAGTGGTGGTAATGGTGTTAGTGGTGTTTTTGTTTTACTAGTACTCCCCCTCCTCTTTCTTCCTCATTATCATCATCTAAACATTCTAGAAACATTTTACACAGATTTTCCCATGCAATAGCCCTCAAAACCTCCAGACATCAGAATCACCTGGATGGCTTGTCAAACCACACAAAGCTTGGCACCACTCCCAGAATTTCTGATTCAGTAGATATGAGATGGGGCCTTGCAAGTGCTCAGGTGAGTCCAATACTGTTAGTTCAGGAACCACATTTTGAGAATCATTCCTCTGGCAAGTGCCTCTTTTCCCTTATCTGTCCACTCCTCTGTGTGTTTAATGCCCAAAGATACAATATTAATGCTCTTTGCCTCACTGTACACCAAGCTCTATGGACTCCCAAATTAAATCACCAGCCCTCATCTCTCTTTTGAGTGTCAGTCCAATCTATCAACTGCTACAATACATCTCAACTTGCAGATCCCACAAGCTCTTCAAATTTAACATGCCAAAATTGGAACTCATAATTCAATCTCTACAAAGATTGTTTCTATCAAGATTCATCAAATTTTCACGAGGAGCTTATTTGTATGGTGTCTTAGTTCAGACTGCTATAACAAAACCCTATAGACTGTGTGGCTTAAATGACAGACATTTACTTGTCACAGTTCTGGAGGCTAGAAAGTCCAAATACAAAGTTCTGGTAAATTTGATGTTGGGTGAGAGATTGAAGATGTCCTTTTTGCTGTGTCTTGATGAGAGAGAAAGAGAGAGAGAGAGAGAGAGAGAGAGAGAGAGAGAGAGAGAGAGAGAGAGAGAGAGAGAGAGAGAGAAAACACAAACAAACAAACAAAAAACACTCTCTTGCTTCTTCTTTGGCACCAGTCCCATCATGAGAGTTCCATCTTCATGACTTCATCTAAATTTAATTACCTCCCAAAGGCCTCACACAGTATGACAGCACACTAGGGATTAGGAATTCAACATATGAATTTTGAAGGACACAAACACTCAGTTCATAACATATGGCCTTAAATGATCTCCCCACAATTAATTATAGTTGCAAATGAAAAATAACTATTATAGTAAATATACATTGGAGAACTTGAACAACCTTTAGTGGGGTGATCATAAATATCATCACCAAGGAGGGAAACAAATACCATGGACCCATAGATAACATCCCCTGAGAACTCATTTCCTCACTCCCTGAACATGGCTCAAACACATCGCCCAGCATATAAGGCACCTGAGTTGCTTCCTGGCCTCACTTGTCTCCACTTTTCACCTCCCAGTTTGCTTTACTGCCTTACTAATTTACTTGAATATTGAGAACATGACAGATTCTCTCTCATTTGGAGGTTTTCATTCTTGTTCTCTTTTTTTAACTCACCCTTCCTCCTCCACAAGTATCTTCTGTCTCTTTGCCTAGGTAAAACCAACTGGTCCTTCAGGACTAAAATGAATACTACCCTTTCTGGGAATCCCTCCCTACTGATTCCACTGTCATTGATGGTTTAGCAGCTCTGTTCTATTTAGGGTTATTATAGATCTTATTGCACTGCTATAATTTCCTGCTCTGTTCTCAATCTCCTGGTTTGACTGTGAATTCTTGAAGGATGGGAATTGCCTTGCTCAGCTTTGTTTTCTCATTACCTAGAACAGTATCAGTTAAGACGTAGCTTCTTAGTAAATATACTGAATATATGAATGGATGTGAAAATGTAAATGCCATAAATCCATGGTTAAATCTCCATTTTTATTTGGTGGAGCACTGATTCAAAAAATGAGCAATAATGGTTAGTTTTGTACTTGGCACACATTACTGAAGAGACACAATGAATCTCTTCCATGTTCTTCATTTAATTGCAATTCAAAACCACAACTTGTGGCAACCTTTTTCTGCTCTACTATTTAAGGTTGTTTGTAAAATTTTGGGACAATATAGTTTGTTTTCATATAGAATATTTTATATAAATGTTTTAGATATGATTAGTTACTAATCCATTATGTTTAAATAACAGGCATAATGCATATACACCTGATTTTGTGTTTGTATATTTAGGGAAAAATAAAGAGACACTGATTAAAGGGATATGTATAATAAACTTTTATTTCTAGGTTGTGGAATTAATCTTCTCTTTTAATTTTTTAATGTTTCTACAATTAATATAAATTATCATCATATGAAGGAATGATGAATAATTTTAATAGCCACTGTTTAAAGATAATATGGTTTTCTAAAGAATCTCCATGCTCTTTGTTTTTCCTTGAAAGGGAAATTTTGTTCTATCCTTTTTAGATTAACCATCATTACATTTGAACATTGAACTGATTTACAATTCAGATTTGACTATAAAATGAATTAATTCACAAAATTGTCAGGAAAAATTTACTAACCACTTCTTCTCTTAGTAAGGATAATACAGGGGGACTGCCCTTCCAATCATCTCTCATGCTTGAAAGCATTAAAGAGAAAACAATGTGTTTAGACATACTAATTACAGTCATGCACTATGACCAGGATGCGTTATAAGAAATGCATCATTATGTGATTTCATCATTTTGGGAACATTATTGACTGTACTTACACAAACCTAGATTATATAGCCTACTACACACTAGGCTACATGATACAACCTATACCTTCTAGTCTTCATGACTATTTAGCATATCATTATTGTACAAAACAACATGAGATTAAATCAAGCACAAGAGAAAATGATACCATTAAGAGATGCAGTAAAGATGAGATGTATGAGGCTACTGCCAGTGTAACAGAACATACTGTTTTACAGCAAACCTTTTTAATAAATGGAAAGAGTACACTCTAAAATAAAGATACATAGTTTAGTAAATATATAGATCATAAAATAGTAATTATCATTATCAAGTTTTACATACTGTTCATAAATGTATTGCTATACTTTTATACAACTGACAGTGAGTAGGATTTTTACACCAGCATCACCACAAACAGATGAGTAATGTATTGCACTATGATGTCACTTGGTGACAAGAATTTTTCAGCTTCATTATAACCTTATGGGAACATTGTCTTATATGCAGTCTATTATTGACCAAAATATTGTTGCATTAACATACCCAAAAGACAGCAGTACATTCCTTTGATTTTTGTATATAAATGCTGATTCATTACTGGGAGAAAGTGTCTTTTTTGTTATTACCACTTAAACTTTTCTGGACATCATTTGTGATTTCATTTTGAAGGTCAATCTGTAGTTGGATATTTATTCTTTTATATATTTGTCCTTTATCCACACTTGTCTATGTCGACCCAGTGGCAAAGGACTGTTAATACGTCAGGAAGTCATGACATTGTCACTTATCAACAGCTCACTGAGAAAAGTCAGAATATTATAAATTTCTGATTTGGCTTAGCATGGAGGTCACTGTTCATCTAGGGAGAACATTCTTCAACTTCATAACTCCAGGCTGTTTTATTGTTCATATAATTGTACACTGCCCTCCTTTTTAAAATTATGTTTTTATTGATTTCAGAGAAAAAGGGAGAGGGAGAGAGATATAGAAACACCAGTGATGAGAATCATTGATAGGCTGCCTCCTGCATGCCCCACACTGGGGATGCAGCCTGCAACCTGGGCATGTACCCTGACCTGAAATCAAACTGTGACCTCCTGCTTCATAGGTCGATGCTCAACCACTGAGCCACGACACTGGCCCTCTTTTCCATTTTGCCCTTTGGTAGTGCTATTTAGTGAATATTCCACCGTTATCATTCATTTTCTTGTACTAAGATGCAGAGTTTCCAGTTACATTTGGTGTTTTGTATCATAAGTGGCCCAAATCAGCTGGACCTTCCCTATTCAGATGAAATGAGAAAGAGACCTATTAAAGAGTAAATCTTCATAGGTGCTCATGGATATTAATGTCTTTTCCGCTCTCTCACTTTACCCTCCTTTACCTCCCTTTCTGACATAGAGTTTAAAAAAATTATTTAATTGGCTTCCAGTGTACTAAAATACATTTTCTGAAAATGTCAAAGCATTAAGAACATGAATTTTTAAGTCAAATGTATCACATCTTGGTGGTAATTGGGGATTTTGGCTGATTAATAAGATGTACCTTTGCATTGGAGTCTGTGATAATGAAGAACAATATTTGGCCATTGGTCACGTCAGCCACTGCTGAGAGGAAAGCAGTGTTCTACATGCATATTCAGCTGCTGCATGATGTGTTGCTGCATTTCAGGTTACGTATAGTTGCCCAGTGCCAACTCAGTACAGTAAATCTTAGTGGTAGGCTCTTGTCATTTTTCACAGTAACGGGAGAAATATATGGTTTTCCATTTTTATTGAACGAATTTGAATTCACAGGGGACACAGAACTGTGCACACTCTCTAGTTTATGGGCCTGTATATGCTGGCGATATGGATAAGTTCACCATCCTGGGCAGACTAATCAAAGGATCTTGTCTATTATTTTGAAAATATGATTGTATCTGTCTCTCTCTACGTTGCCTAATGTAATATCTCTGATTTTCACCCCTCTAAAGTATCGTAAGGACATATTTGGTTCATTCTCTCATTAAAGTTTCTCAATTTTTTAAGGAGGGAAGAAATAAACATCTAACTGATGTTTGTTTTAACCTTTTGGATTCACCAGTCATGCTGAGTATTAGTGCTTCAGGAAATTTTTGGCTCAACAACCTTGAATTCTGTCTCTAATAATTAGATTTAGGGGGGATAGCCCTGAGGATATACAATCTTTACATTCCTCTAGATCAGTGGCTCTCAAATTAGGTTGGCACCCATCACTTGGAACTTGGAAAAAAATCCAAAGGCCAGGATTCTGTTTTACTCCAGGTCAATTCTGATACATACTCAAGTTTGAAAACCACTGCTCTGGATGTTCAAGCCAAAAACCTATAATACTTGACCAAAATAGAAGCTCAGAGAGCATGAGCTGTCCCATCAGTCTGTTGTGCTTGACCCCCAGTCAGTGCAATAAAGCTTTACTGGAAGTCCCTGAGGTTTTATGGCTTTAATGGAAGGAGAAGGTACAAGTAATAGCCCTTCTAGTATCTGCAATACTCAAAACCACGAATCTTTTGAACCAATACTTTAAGTTTGATGCCAAAATTCTTTTGAAGGTAACTGGAGCTAAGCTTAATAATTCCCTGATATTTCAATATTTATATGTTTAAGTGCAGAAATATTAATATGTCTAGTTCTAGGGTGCTTCCCCAGAGCCTACTAGGCATTTTTCAGAATATTTGGTATGTACAGTATAATTTCCAAAATCCAAAAATGTCTGCTTTTCAAAACATATCTTGATCCCAAAGACTTCAGATAAGGATTATGAACAATGTGCTTAATATTATTGTGCTTATAAAAAACAGGCTTAGGCCTGGCTCAGTGGTTGAGCATTGACCTATGAACCAGGAGGTCATAGTTTGGTTCTTGGTCAGGGCACATGACTGGATTACAGTCTCAATCCCCTGTGTGGGGTGTGCAAGAGGCAACCTACCAATGATATTCTCTGATCATTGATTTCTCTCTCTCTCCCTCTCCCTTTTTCTCTGAAATAAATAAAAATATATTTTAAAAATAAAATAAAGAACAAGCTTGTTTTTATCACATGGACACTTCAAGTGACTTAATTGGCCATGATTCCTGTAAGTTCAGGCACTGGAAAGCTCTCAACCATGCCTTGGGTGTTCCTTGATTAAGCGTTATATACTGTTCTTCTGCCTTCATTACTCTCTAGTTCTTCTTTGTCTTGATATCTTCATCTATTGCTATTATCATTATTAATTAATTATAATTCTTTTTCTCAATGCATTTTATAATATGACATTTTAGGATTAATTAGAATGTATATAAATTAATTAGTTTTTCCTTTAGTTGCATAGATAGACTAAGATAAATAATACTCTAATTACTGGTCCTGGGTATTCTCTGGGAGAAGATTTGGCAAAACAGCCCTCATTACCTGTCTTTCCTCATAATAAATAACCTTAATTCTGAGGGTAGCTTTTCTGGTGAAATAATGAGCATGCATATCCTGCTAAGTCAGATTCCTAATAAATGTGTCCAGGAGCATCTGTCCACTCAAAACACTAAAGCCCCCCCAAACTATGGAATTCCAGACTTTTACATTGTGATTCTGAGTCTAAAAGTTATTTTTGCTGTGAATGGTTGGGTGAAAAGTGACACACCCTCAACAGCAATGCCAGCTCCAGTGAGGAATACAAGGATCCCCAAGAGAAAATTCAGACAGTGTTTCTTTCCTGTTCCGGATCACTGGCTCAGAGCATGAGGAAGAAGACAAGTAGCAAATCACTGAGTTCTCCCTCAGGTCTTGACTCATCAGACTGAATAGCAAACAGTTTTGATTGCATATTTCAGTAGTTCCTGTGCTTTCATTTTTTAAAGAATATTATACTTTATTTCCAGAGCAGTTTTGTGTTTATAAAAAATTGAACATTCATTGCAGAGTGTTTCTATATATCCCTTCTCCCTCCACCCCACAGTTTCTCTTATTAATATATGTATCCGTATGGTACAGTTATCATAATTTATGAACCACTGTTGATATGTTAATATTAACTGAAGTCCATAGTTTACATTTGGGTTCACTTTTGTGTTGTATAGATCTATAGATTTTGACAAAGGCATAATATCTTGTATCTACCATTACAGTAACATATAGAACATTTTCATAGCCCTAAAGATCCCCTGTGCTCCATCTGTTCATCCCCCAACACCTCCACTGCCTCAACTTCTGGCAACCATTGATCTTTTTTACTAACTCTATAGTTTTGCCTTTTCCAGAATGTTATATAATTGGGATCATATATGTAGCCTTCTCAGACTGACTCTTTCACTTTATTCTTTTAAATTGCCTTCATATCTTTTCATGGCTCAATAGCTCATTTCTTTTTATTGCTAAATACTGCTCTGTTGTCTAGATGCCCATAGTTTACTATCCATTCATATATTGAAGGGCTTCTTGGTTGTTTCCAACGTTTGGCAATTATGAATAAAGCTGTTCTAAACATTTGTGTGAAGGTTTTGCGTGGATAAAATTTTTCAACTCATTTGGGAGCATGATTGCTGAATGGTATGGTAAGATTATGTAAGGCAATGCCAAACTGTCTTCCAAGGAGGCTGTGCCAAACTGCATTCCCACTGGCACTGAATTAAGAGTTCCTGTTGCTCCACTTCCTCACCAGCATTTGGTGGTTTGTTATCCATTTGGTTGGGATGTTATCCATTCTAATAGGTGTGCCATGCTTTATTTTAAAATTTAAGAAGTAGAAAATTTGTGTTCACACCATTCTTTTCCTCTTATTTCTAATGTATATTCTTGTGGTTATACAAGATAATTGCCCTGCTTCTTTTTTGACCTGCTTTAGGCCCCTTCAGAGTTTAGTTTTCTCTCTTCCCTCACCAGGTATGTGGATAGCCATACTTGTCTTGCTAGTTTACTGCATTCCCAACAGTTGATTTCCATCTTGGTGTTTGCCTCTCTAGTGTCTAGCACAGCCGTGGGCAAACTGCGGCCTGCGGCCCGGATCCGGCCCGTTTGAAATGAATAAAACTAAAAAAAAAAAAAAAGACCGTACCCTTTTATGTAATGATGTTTACTTTGAATTTATATTAGTTCACACAAACACTCCATCCATGCTTTTGTTCCGGCCCTCCGGTCCAGTTTAAGAACCCATTGTGGCCCTTGAGTCAAAAAGTTTGCCCACCCCTGGTCTAGCATGAGCCTCAAGACAATGTTTCTTTCCCTCAAGACTCAAAAGTAGCATTAGATGTCAGTGAGTCCGGCTGGCATGGCTCAGTGGTTGAACGTCAACCTATGAACCAGGAGGTCATGTTTCTCTTCCCTGTCAGAGCACATGCCAGGATTGTGGGCTCGATTCCCAGTGTTGGGTGTGCAGGAGGAAGCCAATCAGCAATTCTGTCTCATCATTGATGTTTCTATCTCTCCCTCTCTCTTCCTCTCTAAAATCAACAAAATATATATATTTTAAAAAAGATATCAGTGAGACATAATCTAACTCCATTTCCCCAAATTAGTCTCCTTTCTTAGGCTTCTTTGGTAAGTTTTCTAATTCCGTGGGTCTGTTACCTAATTTTTATCATTATAGAGAATATCAAACATACAAAATATATACAGAATGATTTCATAAACAATCATGTACCTTTCACACATTCCAATAATCACCAACCCATGGCCAATCCTGCCACATTCTCTCCCCTGCTCACTTTTTCCATTGTTGTTGTATTTTGTAGCAAACTGCAGATATTATTTTACACACAAATATATATATATATACATATATATACATATATATATATATATATATATATATATATATATATATACACACACACACACTATTCTCTATCTAGTATAAACATGGAATGATTATCACACATAAAATAACAGTGATTTATGTTTATCTTCAAATATCTAAGTACTGTTCTCCTTTAAGTTAGGGTCAAATAAGGTACATACAATGTAATTGATTGATTTATATTTTAAGTCTCTTTTAATCTATAAGCTTTTTTTTCTATCTTTTGCCCCCTTGCAATTTATTTTTGAAGAATTGCTGTAACTTGTCTTATAAAGTTTCCCATAATCTGATTTTTACTGATTACATCCCTAAGATGTAATTTAACATGTTTCTCTGTACTCTATATTTTCTGTAAATAGGCTAGATTAGAACATTTATACAAGTTGGATTTATTTTGAAATGACTACAATAACTTATTCTTTTGCATCTTGTTAATGCCAGTTTATTACTGGTTCTCTCCTAACACAGCCCTAGATGGCATGTGAGCATATAAGGTTATGCCAATTCTGAAAATGTTCATAAAGTTTTAGATGAACTATGTGAAGAGTTTCACAGTGTTGAACATCTAATTCACGATATAGCTGGACTAGAACCCTGGACTCCAGACATTGACATCATATTCCCTTTCCTCTAAACATCCAGTTGGTTTTGTGAAAATAGCATACCTCTTTATCTGTTGTAAATTTCCTACAGCAGCAATCCAGGGAGTGCGTTCGTAGAACATTCTCTTTACTGTGTCATCTTCTAGTTAACAAAACAAAACAAAACACCTTACATTTTATACATCTTTGAATTACCTAAGTACTGTCACTGTGTAATCATATAGCTTGGTAGTTAAAGCGCTTGGGCTCTTCATTCTGACATCTAAATAGGAATCCTGATTAGGGTATCACTGTGTGATCTGGAACAAGTTACTGAACCTAGTTTCTCTGCCTGCCAGATGGGATTTGTATTAGTAATGACTTTATGGAGTTGTTTTGATTATTCAATAATGTGTGGAAAATGCTTAATGTAATGTCTGGGGTATAAGAGTAAATGCTCAGTAATGTTGGGGACTATTGAAGAGGGAAGTATTATTGGAAAAAGACTGAAGCAAGGATAGTGTGTTTGGGGGGCAAGGGTTTGGCCTAAAATTACATAGCCAGCATGTAATAAATTTGTTCTTAACATGAGAGCTTGTCTCTTGCATCAGAGCTGACCCCGTTAAGTATCACTAAAGCTGTAAAGGCAAGAAACTTCTAGGCTATGTGGAAGGAGCAGGTGCTTTGAGTTGAAACTCACTTTAATGATAACACTCACTGTGTCAATTGCACACAGCCATAAAATCCTTAGGCTATGCCAGACTGCTTACTGTTTATTTTGGCCTCAGATAGTTTGAGATTGTTTCAATTTTGTACAAAATTTACACACATACACATATACACTACGAGGGGGTAATTTTATTGCCAAAACATAAAATTAGTTCTTTTTCCTTCTCTGCACAAATCTTCAAATGTTGATATCTACAATATACTTAAGGCAAATTTCTTTGTGGTGCAATTGAAGTAATGGAAATAGCATGCACTACTGTTTGGGTAAGAATTACAAAAGCACCCCATTGAGGTTTGTTTGTTTCCCTTTGATGCATGGTTGTCAAGTGGTACCATAACTGATTGAAGTTTAAATGATTCTAAAATTTTCTTGAGATCTTCTACTTTATTCACTTAAGTTCTCTTGAGTAGGTAGAAGATACATGTACTTATTTTACTCTTCCTCTACTTGACTCTTCCCTTAGTACTTTCTCTACATTTTACTTTAAATGTCTATTCTATTTAATAATTTACTGTTTTTGTTAATTAACCTATCTAAAATTTTAAATTGTTTGAAAAACAAATAATTTCTTATCCACAGCTTCTGAAATGTATGTATTATTAGAAAAAGCAACTGCTATTAACTTTCCCAAGCTAAAAGTTAAAATGTATGATGATAATGTTGATGTCATCTGTGACCTTTTATAAGTCACTTTGCCCTTTGAAATTAAGTGTGTCACAATCTACAAACATGACATATGGGATAGATTACAGTGATGTTTTGTTAACTTTTAATAGGAACTATTTAAAGCAACTTTGAAGTGTTAATTTTTAGCTTTTAGTTTTTTAAATGAAAATTAGCAAACCAATTTTAATTGAGTATCTGACTCTTACTTAAAAATTTCCTTTATGTGCTTTCATGCCTTATTACTTTACATTTCAAACACACACACACACACACACACACACACACACACACACACCCCAGAATCCATAAACTATCAGGTTTTCCCTGAGATAACTAGAATGTGTTAAAACATCCCCTCAACCAGACATCACTACTTCCACTGTTGATTCAGCTCTTTTTAAAATAATCTTTGATTTCCCATTAAGAGAAATTGTCACCCTTCAATATGCGTGGTGTCTGAATGACACTAGTGACTTTACTATAGAAAATGTCAGTGGTTAAATCTTGCTAGTCCACAAATAACTCTCCAGTTGCTAAATTGTATTTTAGCATCACCTGCAAATATTTAGTAGGAGAACTGACAGTTGGCAGCTAGATAAAACTGCATCAACTTCCAACAGTAACTGGATAATACCAGATTAACATTTAAAAGACATTAAAAAGATGGGGAGAATGAAGAAATGTCAAAATGTCATCCCTTAATCTAAGTGTTTTTAATATTATAATTTATTTTGGTGTTTAAACGATTAAGGCTATATTGAATGATAACAATAGGAGTTTTTCTAGCAGCATTATGTAGGAGACTTTCAAACGTAATGTAAATTTGAGGAGAATAATTTCTCAGCCTGGCACTGGAAAGGGTCATGTATATTTTCCAAGAGAACTTGATCGCCCAGCTCTCACAGAGGAACAGGCAGCAGCGGTGTATTTCTGTGTCATCCATTTCCCCAGAGTCTATTTTCAGTATAAAGGAGAGGAGAGCAAAGCTGGCCAGAAAACCTGGTGTCACAGGGGAAGTCCTTTTTTCAAATATCTTCTTCTTGCCCTTAGAGAAAATGTTATGGAGCATGATAATAGCCAAGAGGGAAGAATGACAGGTGGAAAGGGAAGTGGAATAGTCTCCAGAGTTACTAAGGAGAAACATGATAGAAAATGGTAAAAATTAGGGCAGGCATGTTAAAGAGACTAGTATTTCAATTTTTAATAGAACTCAATAATGTGCAACTTTGCATACTGTTTTCCCCCCTGACATTATCAAAATATGATTTTACCTTTATTCTCCATTAGCTTGACTGTCTATTTTTATTTTTATGCCACTGGAGAGGTTTTTGTAAGCCACTTGTGTTATTATGGGTTTACTTAGTTATACTGGGACTAATGGCCCAATGCACGAAATTTGTGCACATTAAAAGGGAATTAATTAGAGGAAATATTTTTAAAAATATATATTTTATTGATTTTTTACAGAGAGGAAGGGAGAGGGATAAAGAATTAGAAACATTGATGAGAGAGAATCATTGATCATCTGCCTCTTGCACACCCCCTACTTGGTATGTGCCCACAACTAAGGTACATGCCCTTGACCAGAATCGAACCTGGGACCCTTGAGTCTGCAGGCCGACGCTCTATCCATTGAGCCAAACCGGTTAGGGTTAGAGGAAATATTCTAATATTGCTGTTTGCCCTTTCTCTATAATAGAAGTGTCAGAGATGAAAGAAAATTAGTAAAATGTATATGAAAATCTTCCTCCTGTCAGAGTCTGGGGCATGTCACGGGACCCAGAGTCAAGTCCCTGCCCACCCACATGCACCTCAAAATTGTGCGAGACCCAGACCTGGCTGGCCCCACCTTCATTGGGCAAGACCCAGACCTGGCTGGCCCCACCCCTTTCAAGCTCTGCTGAGCGCGGGTCACAGACTCAAGTCCCCTAGCCTGGTGCTGGGCAGGGGGCACAGCCTCAATTCCCCAGTCAAACCCTGCTGGGTTGTGGCCACGGCCTGAGTCCCCTGGCCCAGTGCCAGGGTGGGGGGTGCAGCCTCAGGTCCCCCAGCCTGGTGCCAGGGCTGGGGGCCTGGCCTGAGGTCCCCTTTCAAGCCCAGCTGGGTGGGGAGGCATGCCCTGAGGCCCCCCATCAAGCCCTACTGGGTGGGGGGTGCAGCCTTAGGTCCCTGCCCCGGCCCAGTGCCATGCAGCCTCAGGTCCCTGCTGATCACTCCTTACGGCTCATTACGGCGCAGTCATCTTGTGACGGCATGATGGATTGAGGGTCGATTTGCACATTCCCTCTTTATTATGTAGGATAATATCCAACCACCAAAACTCAGTGCCTTTTAACAGCATTGGTTTACTTCTTTCGTG